>NW_021680903.1:62232-63919 GCF_001412515.2 Diachasma alloeum | reverse complement strand
AATTCTAAGAGAATTAGAATTTAGAGAGAAAAAATTTCCGCTTCACCCAGCCGGGAATCGAACCCGGGTCTCCCAGATACGCGCCGGGCACTCTTACCGACTAAGCTACCGGGGAAAAAATCAATTAGTCAAGAATTTCTACTTCATGCAAGATGGTGCCGCACATCAAAAAAAAAAATTCTAAGAGAATTAGAATTTAGAGAGAAAAAATTTCCGCTTCATCCAGCCGGGAATCGAACCCGGGTCTCCCAGATACGCGCCGGGCACTCTTACCGACTAAGCTACCGGGAACCACAGAAATTCACTCTCAAATTAACCTCAAACACAGGACTACTGGAGTATTTGAAACACTTTTTTCCGTTTACGGCACTCGTGTGTTAGGTTTAGGCTACCCTAGGCATGCCCATGGGGGCATGGCATGGCCGCCTTACAGTCCTGACTTAAATCCCTGTGATTTTTGCCTGTGGGGTTTTCTCAAGGACAAGTGCTATGAAAAGCATCCGACGACTGTGGAAGAGTTGCAAGACGCAATTAGGGATGCTGTCCGAGCTATTGATGAAAACATAATACAGCGCATCTATACCAGCTTCGAGCGTAGGATAAAGTTCTGTAGTACAATTGATGGCGGACACTTGGAAGGGATTGTATTATAATTTGCCGAATGTTCTGTGTACAATAAAAGAAACAACAATTATTTACACTTAACCGTATTCAAGTTATTCGCAATTTACGTTTGTCATATATTATGGGACACCCTGTACCATCAGCATACCAAGGGTGATTTTCCTTCGATTTTCGTAGGTTTTGTCTGGTGGTGAAAATCAAAACACGACTTGGCCCGGTATAATCATCCAACAAAAACGGCTCATCCTTCAACGTGACCATGAATTCCTCGGGAATAACGTAAACAGTACCTTTCTTAGGAGTAGGGGGGAGAGCGTCACTCTTCTCACGATTATTACGAACAGTACGGGCTAGATTATTAACATGATGTAATCTTGCTGAGACAGGTGATCCAAGCGGTGCCACAACAGAGGCCACAATTAATGCCGTTGGCTCCTTATTTTTCTTCGCTTTTTCACGCATTTTCGCTCGAGCGTTTTTCACCTCGATTTTCTCATAAGCAGGCCCATGACTGCTATGCTCCGTCTCCTTCAAAATATCCCCTATTAAACGGAAATAAAAGATCACTACACTGGAAAGGCTCAAAAAATTATATATATTAAAAAAAATCAACATACCGGTTCGAGAATCTGAGGTCGTATGATAAATGCCTCTACACCCATTGTAGTACTCCACACAACGCCAAACACCTTTCTTAGCATTTTTATCATGCTTATAATACATGTATCCACCCTCAGACACCAATATTTTTCCACCTTTATTCGATTTTGTAAACTTGAGCACTCCAGCCAATGCCAAAAAAGAACCGAACACTGCCAGAATAATTAATTATTATTATTGTACTTTATTGATTCCCCTTAGGGTTACAGGCACTTTCGTTTACATATGCTTAAACTCTAACTACCTACTTATGATCTAACTATTTACATGTCTATATACATTAACTTAACTTAAATCAAAAACCATTCCGTGAGATCGAGACTGAGTGGGAGCATGAGGGGGACCCACGCTTCCGGTCTCTGTTTGAGCCTCTAATCATTCCGTCTCTACTCCCTCCCTTCCC
>NW_021680903.1:29947-62126 GCF_001412515.2 Diachasma alloeum | reverse complement strand
CAATCTCTCTTTACATTCTCTCTATCTCTCTCCCTTTCCCCACTTATTTCCTTTTCTTTTCCATAATTCTCCCATTCCACCATCCATCTCTCTCCTCTCCCATCCTCCCCTAGAATCTCATTCACTGTCTCCGCTACTGCTCTCCCACTACCATCCTCACCCATGCATTCTTCTAAGACGTGCCCCCATGTCTCCCTCTGCGCCCCACATCTCCTGCATTTTCTCATCTCCTCCGTTCCCAACTTTTTCTCTCCTTTCAGTCCTTCCCCCATCCTAAATCTTGCTACCCTATTCCATCTTTCCTCTCCCCAGCTATTTTCCAAGTATTTCGGGATACCCTCCACTGCTACCCCCGGTTACCATGGGTTTCCCTAGAACTGCACAATCCCCTCCCACCTCTCCTCCACCTGCCTGCTTCTTTCTTCCTCTTCCACCTTCCCAAAATCCTCTCTATCTTCTCTCCCACCCGCCCTTTCCTCTCCTCTTGCCTCTAATCCTCTTTCTTCTCTAAACCTGCGTCTACCTTCCTCCCACCTTGACCCCTTACTTGTCCCCTCTCTACTCACGATCTCTTCCAGACACGCTCTCGCCAGCTCACTACCTTTCCCTCCCCTCAGCTTCTCCTCGAATCACCACGCTATCTTGACTCCTCTGCTAAACAATTTATCTCGTTTCACTTCCTCCCTCACCAGAAATCCCAGCGTGCTTCTCCTTAGCCCCAGCACCCACTTAAGGTACCTTTCCTGCATCCTTTCCACCGCATCCCATTCCTCCCACCCCCAAATCTCCGCCCCATAACTCACCACCGACCAGACCAGAGCGTCGAAAAGCCAAATCCTTCTCCTCCAATCTTTCTTAAACCTCCTTTTCCCTATCCCCCATACCAGTCCCATCACCTTCCCTGCCTTCGCGACCCTTTCCTGTACCTGCCTCGCCTACCCTCCCGTGCTTTTGAACCAATATCCTAGATAGCAGAACTCCCTTACCTCCTCCACCTTCTTCTCCCCTAATTTCCATACCTCTCTATCCTCCATCCTCTTTGCTCTCTTCCTAAACACCATTACCGTCGACTTTTCAGCGTTTATCATCAAGCCCTTCCCCCTTATGTACTCGTCCATCTGTCTCATCATGATCTTCATTCCTGCTTCATCCTCTGCTAGCAGCACCATATCGTCCGCATATGCCAGTGAGAATACCTTCGTATTTCTTAGTCCGACCGCTCCTCTCCACCCAAACCTCAAAAACTCTTCCAAGTCCGCCAGAAGGATGTTGAAGAGTATTGGAATGAGAGGGCACCCCTGCCGCACCCCTCTCGCCGTCCAAAACCTATCCGATACCTTCTCCCCTACCCTAACCTTGCTCGCCGTTTCCTCATACATCTCCTTCACTCACTCTATCAACCCTTCTAACACCCCCCCTCCTCTCTAGCGTGTCCTACAGCACTCCTCTATTCACCGAGTCGAAGGCTGCCTTCAGATCCACGAAGAAAGCTACCAATTTTCCTCCCTCCTTTGCCAGTTCCTTGCCCACCAGATAATTCAATACGTATATATTATATACCGTCCCCATCCCCTCCCTAAAACCCGTCTGGTTATCTGCTACTATCTTTTTCTCCTTTACTTCCTTCTCCAGCCTTTCCGTGACCACCGATGCATACACTTTATTTAGCGTATGCATCAGTGTCACACCTCTGAAATCCCCCACCTTACTGCCCTCCCCCTTCTTCACTATCGGAGCTATTAAACCTTCATTCCAATCCTCTGGCCATCCCTCTCCTTTCCATACTTTCTCACATATCCTCCATGCCACTGCCCTTATCTTCTCCCCCCTTCCTTCCAAATCTCATTTTCTATTCCATCCTCCCCCGCTGCTTTACCTCCTTTCAATTTCCTTATGGCCTCCTCCACTTCACCCTGCGTTAACCCCTCCACATCCTGGCCTATTATGCTTTTTCTCCCCTGCCCCTTTACCCTCCCGTCTACCCCTCCCAACAGCTGCATAAAGTAGTCCTTCCACTCCTCCAACCCAATGACCTCGTTTATCCCTTTCCACACTTTCATACACTTTTCACACAGGGAGAGATCCCTGTTTATCACCTCCCACACCTTACCTGCGTCCACTGCTTCCTCCACCTCTCTCTCGAATTTTCTTCGCTCCTCCGCCTTCTTCTCTTCACACAGCTTAGCATACTCTCTTTTCCTCTCCCTATATTCCTCCCTACCCACCACCCCCTTCCTTGCTCTCCTCAGCGCCTTCCTTGCTTCCGACTTCAGTTCCTCACACTCTTCATCCCACCAGTCCCCCCATCCTTTCCTCCTTCTCTGCATGGCTCCTTCTATGTCCTCCTTCACTTGTTTCACCTTCGCTTTCACTTCATCCATGAAATTATTCACTGTATCTCTAACATCCCATTCCTGTTCTTCCAGCCTCCTTCTTAGTTCTTCTCCTCCTTCCTCTTCCCTCTGTCCAACATCGCAACTTTTATCGCTTTTACCCTCCCCCCTTTCTCATTTCCCTCTCCCCTCTCTCCCCCTCATCGCACAGCTCCGCTACTAATGGGAAGTGATCCGAATCACATCGCTCCCCTATGTCCAACCTCATTATTTCCCTCCTTACCTCCTCCCCCGTGATTGCATAATCAATTACCGACCTTACCCCTGCCCTCTCGAACGTAAACCCCCCTTTCTCATCGCCTTCACAATTTCCATTCAGGATCCCCCATCCCGTCTCCTCCAGCAACCTTACTAACGACTTACCCTCTCTGCATGCTTTTCTGTCGTCCATTGAATTTCTTTTACCGCCCCCTCTCCCGCATCTGCATCCCCAAAACCGCCTTCCTTCCCCGTTTTCATATTAAAATCCCCTCCAATGATCGTCAGCTCCTCCGATTGCTCCTCCATTACCGCTTTCATTAACTTTNAAGCCTCTTCTGTATGCTCTTAATTCCCCCGCCCCCTCTTTCTCCCCCCCTGCCCATCCCTTACTCCTCTCATCGACCCCCGTGTACCCCTTCTATCCCTTTGCTGTTATTCATTCGTTGGATTACGCCTCACTTCCTGAACCCACGTTTCTCCATTCCTACTTTTCAACTTATTCTCCCACTCGGCCCACAGCCATAGTTCCTCTCCTATCCATACCCTGCCTCTTCCTACTCTCACCCGCCTGCCACCTTCTGCCTCTACGTCCGCTATTCCCTCCAGCTCCCACTGTATCCTTCTCTCCTTGAATGTCAAGTCACTCTCCAGCCTCTCCCACCTCCCTCTCAATTTACTCCTATTTGCAAGCACTTTCCCCTTTTCATGTTCGTCCTTGAGACCTACCACCATCGATTCTCCCCCATCCCTGTCCTTCTTCCCAAACTTCCTCACCCACAGAACCTCCACCTCTACATCCATCTTGTCCCTGAACATCTCCAGTACTGCCTCCATTGCATCCCTTTCCTCCAAAATCATCCTCCTTATCCACTAGATTGCCAATCCTCTTTTTTCTTTCAATCACCTCCTCCTTCCACTCCAACTCCTGTAGCCTCCGTTCGATGGTCTCAATCCTCATATCCTCCTCCACAACCCTATCTGCCCCTCTTCCCTCTCTGCCCTTCATTTCATTCCCTTTGGTCCTTCCCTCAGCCCCATTCTTGGCATTTTCTGCCCGTCTCAGAAGCCTGCTGTTGACTTCATTCATTTCCTCCTTTCTCACTCTCTCCGACTCATCCATCTTTCCCCCTATCTCCTCCATTTTCTCCCATATCTTCCCTCTTTCCTCCTCCCATTTCTCTTGCCATTTATCCAGACTCTCCTTCATCTTCTGGAATTCCTCCCTTCCTCCTCTTCCATCTACTTTTAATTCCTTCAGCGCTGCCATGATGGCCCTACTAAAAACCTCTACCAATCCCTCTAACTTGCCCACTCTTCCCTCCATCTCCTCACCCCCCTCCCCTGCCTGTCCTTTTTTCCTTTTCTTTTTTGCTTCCTCCTCCTCAAGTTCCTCACTATCTTCGCCCGACTTGCCTTTCCTCTTCCTCTTTTCCTTTTCCTCCTCCCCTCCCACCCCATCTTTGGCTGCGGCTCCGTCCTCCTCTGACCTCTCTGCTGCCACAATCATGTCCTGCACCGACACGTACTTCCTGCCCATTTTCTGCATCGCTATTCTCTCTCTCAACAGTTTCTGCGCACTTGGCAGTCTCCCTCTCCTTCTCCTCTGCGGCAAAATCGCTTCCCCTCCAACCGATGTTAACTCCCATTCCAATCCCACAATATCCTCCGTCCCCGCTGACTCGTACTGTGTCTCTTCCAAGTTCCCTATCGGCGATGTCCTCCCATCTCCCTCCTCTATATCCTCTCTCTCGTTTCTCATGTCCTCTCCCGCCTTAACGTTCGCCACTAAGATGCCTTGCAGATAAACCGCCATCTGCCTCGCTTGTTGCTTCCTGCGGTACCTACCTTTCTTTTCCCTCTTTTCCCTTTCGCCGTTCACTTTCGCCGCGCCCCCTGAGACCCCCTATCCTCCTCCCTCCTCGCGCGCCTCTCCTATCGCCCCCGGTTAACCCTTTCTCGACTATTCTCCCTTATCCCCACCTTCACCCTCCACCGTTATTCACACCTACTTTCCTCTCGCCCTCCTTCCTCTCCTTTTGCTCCCGCCTAACCCTAAAATTTAATCCTCACGCACACCCACTCTCCCCTAACCTCCCAGAACTCACGTGTCACCCTTACCCTCCTCACACTCTCTCACCCGGCCCTCACTTACCCTTGCTATCACCCTTCACACAACACACTCACCCCTTTCACTCACCCTCTCCCCCCTTCGAACAGCTAAATTTAATAATCACTCCCTTTCACACTCATACACTCCTCCTAACCTTCAAAAACTCACGTGTCACACTTACCCTCTTCACACTCTCGCTCCCCAACTCTCGCTCACCCCCGTTATCTACCTACGCACAACTTACTCTCCCCTCTCTCGCCCTCTCTCTCCCCACCCTCCCACAATTAAAATAATCTAACAAACCAGCACAAAAACCGACGCGACCGCGACTACAGCACTCGCTCCTCACAGACCGGAAACGAAAGTCCTGAATAATTAATTCTAACACTCTGCTTTTGTAATGATACAATAACTGTAATATCCAACCGCTCTCCCTAAGTGCCCAAACGCGACTACAGAATGATTACCAATAAGAATGAATTGAGCCCGATTTTATTTTTACCACAACACAAACAGTACAAGTACCCAGTAAATCCCAATACACAACGAGACTCAACAGCCTCATACACACCCGCCAAGGTAAACAAAGTAAATACAAAAATAGGAAATTGGATCCACACCACCAATAATAACTATTGAAAACACAAAAAATTAATCAAATGACCAAAAATGTAACATTAAAAAAAGTACATTAACAACTTAAAAAAAAAATCTCCTACCCCAAAAAAAAGGGAAATGTTTTCCGGGAAATTTTTCTCAAGGGAAATTTTTTCCGGAGGATTTTTCTTTTAGAAAATTTTTTCCGGGAACTTTTTTCCGGGGAAAAAGTATTCGCCTACCCACTTTCCACCTTTACCAGTTTTTCCTTCAACAAGTTCACTTCATGACGAAGCGATTCACATTCAGCTTTCAATGCGTTTTGTGAAGTATCAATGCTTTCAATTGATGATACCATCTTATCTAGTTTTTCGGCTACACTATCAATCGATCCACGAATACCACCTGTAGCCCTGTTAACAATTTCTTGAACCTCCTTACGGGTGGCCATTGCACTGATTAAAAAGTAGATTGAAGCTAAACAAGCCAGCAGACCAGAAAAAAAAACGGAGAACGATAAAGTACTCCAATCGAAATTCACCTTTGAAACACGGACTTGACGGCGCACGAAAATATATCAGTACAGGTAGACACTGAGGACAATTGAACGGAGCACAAACAAAATACCTCTGCTCGCTACGATGGTTCAAACGAGACTCAACTTCGTGGGTATTCAGAGCGACTAGATATCCTGGTGGTCCTTGTTGAACTTTTTGAGAAAGTCCTGAAGTACTTAGAGGGATTGGATTCGTTGGAAGTCATTGCCGGACGTTCTGAAGAACCAACGGTAAGTTTGGAGTAATCGAATTGTCGGAGGATCCTTATTCGACATTCCGAAGAATTCCTGAAGAGTTTCAAGTAGCTGAATTTCTTGAGGATTCTAGTTGGACATTCTGAGGAACTTCTGCGATGTTTGCGACTGTCGGATTCTCTGGGAATTCTGGTTGAGGGCTCACACGAGCTTCGGGGATGTTTGGAGCGATTGGGTTCCTTCCCTCTCTCTTTGACGGTTTCTCCAATACTGGTGACGACGTCATATATGTAGTCGGGAGATTTATTTCGGAAACGGTTTTCTAAATTGTCATGTTGAAATATACCACAATATTGACGAAGTTCTCCATCTGTTGAAACGTGCGGACGAAAACCGGAAGCGAAAGGACCGAGGCGTTCTTCTCTCTTCTTCTCTCTCTTCCCGACAATTAAAAAGATCAAAGTGACTCACCAATTGATTAGAAGTACCATTTTCCATAATCTCAATCAAAGTCAATCCAAAAAAATTCAGTGGTAATAGAAATTTCCTGAAGATTCATTTTTCCTGATTTCCACAGTTTTATTAATCCTTTACGCACGTGGATTTCACTCAAACCACTTCTAACACCAATGTTATATCCGGCGAAAGAAGAAATACGACACACATTAAAAGGTTAGGGCGGTTTATTAATTACAATAAAAAGACAAGACAATGACAGTTGTACACGAGCTTCAAAAAGAATCACCGATCCATGTTCATTAGACAGTCCTAATTCAGGGCCGCCTTCAGGTCATTGACAATTGAATGAGGATTCGAGGGGGGATATATAACAGTATATTGATTCAACAATTGAATTTGGGATCAAAAAGATAAATTATCTTAGTAGTGAGTTTAGTACTTTTCAGAATTCATTCAATTTGAAGATCCTCAAAATCGTAAATATAAGGAGAATTATCTGGAATCAATTGATCAATTTATTCACAAAATTGTCTTCAACTTATTATTATTTTTCTATAATCAAAGAATTCCTTTCAACTCGAGGATAGATATTATAATTCTATCCGTGATTTTGATCTTGTTTGATAGTTCAAAGAAATTTGTTCACGATTATTCAAAAATCCAGAGAGAAAAATAATTCTTGATCTAATTCTATTTCTTCCCCTCAATATTTCTAGAAGAAACTAATTTTTTTTAATACAGCTATTTCTTTTCCTTTAATTCATATAAAGTCTGTTCCTCAGTAAAATTTTTAATGCTCTTTCAATTCAGAGGAAATCTATTTCTCAATCTTCACATCAACTTTCAATTTTAATAAAATTCATTTGTTTTTTCCTTCCTGTATCAGGTATTGGGAAACAGTTTTTTATGAAATTTCAAATTTTTGCAAATTTTCCTTTAATCGGAAAGTAATATTTTTATGCTAAAATCTCGATTCTTCTTGAATTTAGAATCTGTTCATCTGAATGTAAAATAAAAAATTTGAGTTTCATTTAACTTACAGATCTGCTTTTGGGTCCCGGGTATTTTAGTTTAAAGACTCGGGAGGGGCTGGAGGGAACCGCTGGCTGCAGCGAAGTTCTAGAATAAGCTGAAGATTCTAATCAAGCTGTGATGTGAAAGTCAGTTGTGATGTTAAAGCCAATTGATCTGGAAGTCGCCAATGGTGATGTAGAAGCCAATGGTGATGTGAATTAACTGAAGTGTAGGTTAATCAAATTCGTATAAGATCAATTCTGACTCAGATCAAATTCCTTTTGACTGTAGAAATACAAGTGAATTCAAATTTTGACAAATAAAAACATGTAAAATGATCGGAATAATAAAATTGATTGATTTTCAATTCCATGGGAATATAAGAAATTAATTAATTCAATTATTCTAGTGAAAATTTGAGTAAAAATTGATTAAATTGAATTTCACAAGAATTAAATTATTATGATTTTCAGAAGGAAAATCATGAGGAGAATTAAAATTTAATTTTTAATTAAAATGTACAAAGGGGTCTTCATGATTTTTAGAAGGAAAATAAATTTTTAAAACCAATTATTTATCAACAAAAGACATTAATTATGATGATTTCCAGAGAGAAAATCACCTTCAAATTCAACTGAATTTCACTCAAAATTTCACAATTATTATGATTTTCTTTTAGAAGGGAAAATCACTTGAAATTTGAATTTAATATTTTACTCAAAATCACAATTAAATTATCATATTTTTCAAAAGGAAAATCACAAGAACATGAAATTATTTTCACTATAAATCACAACGGATTGTTATGATTTTCAGACGGAAAATCATAAGGAAAATAAATTATTTTTCATTGTAAATCACAATGGTTTATTATGATTTTCTGGAGGAAAATCACATGAAAATAGTTTGAATTAAATTTGAATTCACAAATAACACTATATTTTTCTTTTCGGAAGGAAAATCACTTCATTAGGAGATATAAGTAAAATTTTGTTCGACGGAAACCACTAAATAATCCAATCCTTGGAGTTCATTATTTTTTTTCTTCTTGGTTCTGATGATGAAGACGCCGGAACTGGAACTGCACTGCTAACGCCCTGAGTGTTAACCTTTTGGTATCGGGGTCAGTTGTATGTGCGTTTGTAGTATGATGCATTTTTAATTAGTGCTCGAGGGTGGCGAAATGGTGTGATGTCGCGTGGTGGTTTTTGACGACGGGAAATCACAGCTCGCTGGCGTGTGCCGCGTGGTTTAGACAAAGGGTGAGGGAAAAAGAAGAAGAACAGAGGAACGCATTGTCCAAGTTTAAAGGAGGAGGGAAAGGTAAATCGACAGCGAGTTACGCGTAGTAACAAAGGGAAAGAGGGCCGAGGAATTTTTCCATCGAAAGGGGAAGTGATGGCCTACGCCTCATGAGGCACCCGATGCTTGGCACGGACATCCGAAACTCTTGAGATAAGAACCCTGATGACTGTCGTCGATATTTCCATGGTTGAAATATTATTTCAAAGTTTTATCGAGATTTTTGATCTGCTAATAATCCAAAAATCTCTATTGAAATGTCTTTTTATGGGATTTGTGGTTTTGAATGTATCACTACGTGTGCGAATAGATTAAGTATGGTTTATTCGCCGAAGCATGTAAGAACTATGTACAAAGGTAGTTTAATTGATGGATTAATTGGGCTTGACTGGTCAGTACGCCGCGTGGTCGAATACTGGATTCGCACCTATTCGAGCACGCTATGGGTGACCATTCCACAGGTGCGTGCGCAGGTGTAGCTGGTCGCTACATGCCTCCCCTGCTTGGGTAAAACGAAGTTTTTTTTGGGGTTTCTGGCATACTTGGGCTGAAACAAACAAGCAGAGTTAGCTAAGAAAGGGCGAGAGCCCTGGAGGTAACGTCGGAGCTGAGGAATCTCTGGAAAAAGGTGCGTTCCTGGACCCTCCCATTGAATTTGACCCTCCTGTCGTTGGTGGAGACTTCTGTGACGCCTCGGCTGGTGCTTGGTGTCGGGTTCCCGGGTGCTGGATGAACTTGTCGTCGTGGGCAGCTCTCGGGGGCCTGTTCTAGGGCATCCTCGAGGTCTTCGGGCAGGATGAATGCTGGCTTCCGGCGGTTAATTGAGATTGGTGCTTCAATGAGCCGGTTGCCTCTCCCTCGAGCGTTGCACATAACGATGAAGTGCTTGTCACGCCGGCTGATGACTTTGTAGGCTCCTGACTACGGAGCTGCGTGTGGAGCTGCGCTGGTGTCCACTCGGATGAAGACGTGCGTGCAGTCAGCAAGCGCCTTGTGCACGAACGTTGCCCTGAGTCCGTGGCACGACATTGGTGCTGGTGCTACCACGGCAAAGTGCCTGTGTAGGTCCTGTAGAACTTGCGGTGCTCCGCGTGCGTCGGATGGAGTGAAGAACTCCCCTGGGAGTCGGACGCATTCTCCGTAGGTGAGTTTTGCGGGGGTGCTCTGGATGTCTGGCTTCCAAGCGGTGCGAAGTCCGAGAAGAACCAGTGGTAGCGCGTCTACCCATGATTCGTCATGGCAGCTGAGCGCTGCTTTCAGTTGGCGGTGGAGCCTCTCGACAAGTCCGTTCGCCTGGGGATGAATTGGTGTTGTGAGCTTCCGCTGAATCCCCAGGAGTTCCGTGAGGCGACGGTACACGTCGGCGATGAATTGGCCTCCCCTGTCAGAGGTGATTTTTAGCGAAACGCCGAAACAAGCCATCCAATGGAGCATAAGTGCTCGGATGGCGGTCTCGGTGGTGACGTCTGGCAGGGGAATCGCTTCTGGGTACCTGGTGAATCGGTCCACTATTGTGAGGCAGTCCTTGAAGCCTCTGGAGAGCGGCAGCGAGACCAGGTGGATATGAATAGGCTCAAAACGCTGAGTTGGAAGCGTCAAATTGGAAATTGGCGACGACGTGTATCTGGAGACGTTGTTTTTCTGGCAGGGCACGCAATGCCGGCTCCATACCAGACAGTCTTTGTTGAGCTCAGGCCACACGTAGCGGTCGGCTACCAATTTTCTCAGCGCTTTGCCTCCTGGATGGGCCAAGAAGTGGAGTGAAGATAGGACTTGGTTCCTCAATGGTCTAGGGACAAATGGACGAATCAAGCCAGATGGAGATATGTCATAAAATAATCTCACGTCCGCCCCTGCGATCCTGAGGAGCTGGAGTTTGAGGCTGTTGGGTTGCTGCAGGAGTTGCTGAATTTCCGGGTCTTCCTTTTGTGCCTGCGCGAGCTGTTGGTTGTCAATCGCCTGGGTGACCGCTTCCACGCGAGAGAGTGCGTCAGCCACGACGTTATCAGCACCTGCAACATGGCGAATATTAGTGGTGAACTGTGCAATGAAGTCTAACCTCCTGAATTGCCACGGAGAGGCTTTTTCCGTTTTTTGCTGAAAGTCGTGAGTTAGCGACTTGTGGTCTGTGAAGACAACGACGTTTCTCCCCTCAAAGATATGCCTGAAGTGGAGCACTGCCTCGTAGATGGCCTGCAGCTCCCTATCGAACGTCACGTGCTTCTTCTCTGATAGCGTGAGTTTTTTGCTGAAGAACGCGAGCGGCTGCCAGGAGCATTTGTGCCGTTGCTGGAGCACTGCCACAACAGCGTGATCCGAGGCGTCTGCGAAGTTGGCCCACTCTGCTTCGATACATGGGTGCGACAGCAGAGTGGCATCGGCGAGTGCTTGCTTGCCAGCGGCGAAGGCGGATTCGAGCTCTGGAGTCCAGGTGATTGGATGACCTCCCTTGACGTCTGAGGCACCGGTTGCTGCGTTCATTGGGCGGAAAATCTCAGCCGCACCCTTGAGGAACTTCCTGTAGAAGTTGATGGCCCCAAGGAACCTACGGAGGGATTTCACCGTGGTTGGCTTGGGAAATTCGAGGATGGCTGAAACCCGGTGCTGAGGAGGCATGATCCTCTAGGCGTTGATCGTGTGGCCCAGGAAGGTGACCTCTGGCTTGCCCAGGACCGATTTGGTGACGTTGATTACCAGGCCGAAATCCTGGAGGCGTTGGAAGAGGACTCGGAGGTGTTCTAGATGCTGCTCAGGCGTCTCCGATGCAATGAGGATGTCGTCGATGTAAGGGAAGATGAAAGGCAAGTCCCTAGTGACTTCATCGATGAGCCGCTAGAAGGTTTGAGCTGCATTCCGAAGACCGAATGTCATAAACGGAAACTCAAACAATCCAAACGGCGTGATGATCGCGGTCTTCGGGATATCCTCCTCTGCGACGGGGATCTGATTAAATGCTTCAACCAGATCGATGGTGGAGAAGATGGTGGTCCCGAAGAGGTTGGCTGCAAAGTCCTCGAAATATCTCACTGGATACTTGTCTGGGATGGTACGGTCATTCAGCCCTCGGTAGTAGCCGCAAGGCCTCCATTCTCCATTCTTCTTGGTGGCGAGATGAAGTGGGGAAGACCAAGGACTCTCACTGCGTCGAGCGACTCCGAGCTTCAACATGCTGGAGAATTCCGCCTTGGCAATGCTGAGTTTGTCCGGGGCCAAGCATCGAGTTCGAGCTGAGACCGGTGGATCAGGCGAGGTTCTGATGTGCTGGCGGGTGGAGTGTTTGGAGTTGGGGAGGAGCCCTTCTGGCTTGGTGATGAGAGGGAACTCCTTCAGCAACGATACGAACGGCAAGCCTTCGAGGATCTCCTGGAGTCTGATGGAGGAAGACTCGTGGTTGGCCAACTGCCCGTTTGATGACAGGCCAGTGGCACCGTCAATGAGTCTCTGGTGCTTCAGGTCCGGAAGAAGGCTGTAGTGGTGTAAGAGGCCGGCGCCGATGATGGGCTTGGAGACATCCGCCTCGATGAAGCGCCAGGTGAATTCCCTGCGGAGCCCTAGGTTGAGCGTCAGGGGAACGTAGCCGTACGTGTTGATCAGGGAATTATTGGCAGCGAACAGTTGGAACCCGATGGCCTCCTTCTGGGGCGACTGTCCCCCGCGCGGAAAAACCGAGACATCCGAACCGGTATCCACTAGGAATTGGACCTTGGATGCTCTGTCGGTGACGAAAAGGCGACGGGAGTTGATCGGAGAGCCATGTTCCGCCGCTAGCGACTCTCGGCAGAGTTTCCCTGAAACTCACAGCCGGGCTCACAATTGCGCGCTCTACTCCCGAACCTTCCGTGGTAAAAACAGAGTTTTGAGTCCCTGGAATTGCTGCGCGAGCGGCTTCCGGAGCGACTCCAGGATCTTCCTGATGGGCTACGGGACCTGCGCGTCTGCAAGACCGCGACCTGTGCGATGAGCTGTGCGACTTGCGCGGACAGCTGTGCGATCTCGGAGGGTGCCGCGGTGGAGACTGCGGCGACGGAGCTAGGTGCGTAGACCTCGTGAAGTCTGCCTGCCAGCTTCGCCAAATCTGTGACTGGCTATATGTCCTGGACTACGAAACACGCCCGTATTTGCTCAGGAAGGTGAGAGAGCCAGCGCGTCTTCAACACCTCCTCGTCGATGTCTGGTACAAGGCCCTTGAGGTAACGGAGATACTGCGACGGTGTGCTGTCTCCGATGCTTTCCCTGTCAAGGAGCTGCAGCAGGTTGGCTTCCCTAGGCTTAGAAAAACAAGATATTAGGGCGGCTTTGATTTTCTGAGAAGGGCTGTCTACGGGAATGTGGACGACAAGGTCCTCGATTTCGGTGGCCACTTTGGTGTCCAGAAGGGGAATCGTCGCATAATACTTATCAAGCTCCGTGACGATGCCAAAATTGCGGAGCTGGGCCTCCAGCTGAGCGAACCACAACGCGGGTTTTTCCTGGCCGAACGGGGGCACCTTGATAGTTCGTTGGGGCACTGCCGTGTTGGTTGCAGGCGGTGTGAGTGTGGCCGGCGCGATGAGCGGGGTAGAGTTCGGCATTGTCCCGAGAAGTGTGAAAAACTACTTAAATTATTTAATTCGCGCGAGAAATCATTTAATTGCCATTTGCAAAAGTCGTCAATAGTCTTTTGTTCACACACTGGCGCGGCACAACGTCCTTGTAAAATTTTGGGGGTGCCCGGCAATGCGCCAGCAAGCGGGCAGGAATGGTACGGCACTGACACTGGACACTGACCACTGTAGAGTGGGGAGCGCGCGCTGGCACCATGAAGACGCCCAAATATTGATTTTCGTGACGTCACACCGACTGGACGAAGCGACGTTCCTGCCGCCATTAAACTGTACTGACCACGTGGAAAAATTATTTAATGCGCACTGAATGAAAGATGTTCCCGAATTGCACCTCGAGGAGAAACCGAGGGGGGGAAATGAGAACACTGGGAGAAAAGAAAAAAATCACAGCCGAGTCATGGGGCGCGTAATTAATGAGGGTTATGCTGCTCAAATTAATTGACTCCCGGCACTGCACGCTGGATTAGATTCGCGGTCGTTCATTTCACAATGCGTTAATTAATATCACGTCGGGGTCAACAATGTAGGATTTGTGGTTTCAATGAATCACTACGTGTGCGAATAAATTAAGTATGGTTTATTCCCCGAAGCGTGTAAGAACTATGTACAAAGGTAGTTTAATTGATGGATTAATTGCGGTTGACTGGTCAGTACGCCGCGTGGTCGAATACTGGATTCGCGCCTATTCGAGCACGCTATGGGTGACCATTCCAAAGGTGCGTGTGCAGGTGTAGCTGGTCGCTACATTTTGACATAAAAAAACAAGCAGGGGTTCGAGCCTTTTTGGTCGAAGCCATCTGACCGTTACTTTATGTGCTATAACTCTTTTCCTTTCTTTCATTTCTACCAATTCCATCGGTAGTAAGCGTCTGAATGGGATGGAAGGCATTCAGATAGAAGGCATCGAACCAAATATTTTGAAAAAAAAAATTGAAATCGGTTGCGTAGTTTTTAAGCTATTGCACATAAAAGGTTTTCAGAGAAAGTCGAATATCTCGGAAACTACCTATGCGATTGAGCTCATTTTCAATAGGAAGTATTGTTATCAGGAGAGGAAAATTCTCTCCAAATTTCAAGTTGATATCTCAATTTTTGTACAAGCTAGAGTGATTACAAGGATTTTTATGAAAAAACAGAGAAACGGAAATATCTCGAAAACTTTGTATGAACGGGTATATATATTTTGATTGATTCGGATAGAAGACATCGAAACGAATATTTTGAAAAAAAAATTGAAATCGGTTAACTAGCTTCGAAGATATTAGCGAAAAACGATTCAAAAACGAATAGCTTTTTTTCAAAAACTATTTAATCAATCGGGCTGAACTTTTGCACAAAGTTAGTCCTTGTTAAGGTCTATAATCTGACAAAATTTCAGATTTTTTTGAATAAGTTTAGCCAATTAATTACTCAATTTTCCAAAAATTGACCACCGGAAAGGTGGCGAAGGACATTGACACTGACAGACATGGTCGCCAAACTTCGTATTTTTACGTTTCAGACCATTCTACATAATTTCCAATCAAAATTAGAGAATGGGAAAACAGCACGATTACAATGCTTTCATTCGGAAGCAAAAATTTCTTTTCAGATGAACATTTCAAATTCTTATTTGAATAAAGGAAAATAATTTTTTTAATTAATTGCGTCGCAATTTCTCAATTCAATCGATTGCGCAGTTAGAAATGACTCAAATTCGGTCATACCTGTATGATCGAATTTAAGACCACCCAGAATTCGACTTGTAAGACGACCAGTCTGAATACCTTCTTTTATCTTAAAGTTTATCTATTGCAATGCTTCATTCTATTATTAATAATTATTAATAATAATAATATTTATACGTCGTTCTGACGTAACACCCCCATGGTTAAACGATTGTTATGGACGAAATCAGAACAATCGTCCAAGCAAATTATAATCCTTTTCATGTACTTAAGTTTCATTTAACCTTGCTATAATTATTCTTCTTCTATCATCAAGTTAATAACTCAATGTTAATTATTTTCCACGGTGATCAGAATTTATCCATTATTTAATTTCCCTAATTTTCGTAAGATTTCAATTTTCTTCTTCCCCCTTCATTTTATATCATTATTTTTCTTTATCAATTTCTTCATTTTCTTATTCATATAATCTTATCGCAATTTGTTTTCTGTCGTTTCCATATTCTCCAAATTATTATTCATCAATATTCCTCTTTTATTCTAAATTATCATCGTCTTAAAGATAAATTGATTAGGCCTGCAATAATATTTCAATTTAACCGCCTATTTAATAATACAAAATAATTTATTACAGGGTGACAATTAGGAAGTTGCCTAAACTAATCGTTTATAATTTTGAAATTAGTGCCATAAAAAAAAAAAGAAAAATACATATCAATTGAGTAAAGATGTCATTTTTATTTGGAATTAGTTTCCGTTGAATCAGACACTTCTAATAGATACTTATTGAGATTTGAAGAAAATTGGCAAATTGAGCCAGGAGATAACTATTAATGGTAAATATTTTCGAAGTGATCTCCAATCGAATTTGCACAATAATCAAGCCGCTTTCGGAAACTATGAAAAATTTGTTCAATCTGAGATGGAGAAATATCAGAAATTCCGTTTCTGATGGTTTTTTTCAAATCATCTTTGGTCTCAGGTTTTTCCGTTAAACATTATCTTTCAGGAAGCCCCAGAAGAAGAAGTCACACGGGTTCAAATCGGGTGAATAAGGGGGCCATTCCATACCTCCATGCGCAAACTTGGGGTATCCTAATCCGATGACGTGATTACAATACACTTCATAAATAACTTCAAATACGTCCTTAGTTCTGTAACGTCCAAAAATAATTCTTCATCATTTTATTGGGAATTCATCATCGTTCTAAATATTAGTGAATACAGTATTGAGAAATGGCCGACTTTCCGTCATCATTTCCCAATCTTACTTCTTCCACATACCTTTTCCACCCGTAAATTCAACGGAATTGAGACCAGTTAGCATAGCCCATGCTGTTGCTACCTGATCAGCAAAAATTCAAGCGTTGCACCACACAATTTAAGGGGTTAACGCTCATTTCCACAATGAAAATCAAAAACCAAGCCAGTCGTTTATCGCTCCTCGTCCCGAGTGGTCGAGTCTTAAAGGGGGCTTCTCTCCCTTTAGGAGAAATCCAAATTTCTTAGTGATCGCGAAATTATTGAACTACTGGTGGAAAATGTTCACAAAATCAATCTACCTTCGCGTTTCTTCCCATATAGTAATTCGCTTAAGTCGATACTATGCGTGGTAACCTATCGAATTAATAGTAGATAGCTATCGGGCGTTTTTGCGTAGGGATACTGCATCCTTAAATCGAGAATAGTGTCTTTTCTTGCATATAAGGGACCTTCAATATTTTATTTCGCCTTTCATACTGGCCCATTAATTTATTTCCCTTCAATTCTACACAAACCTCTTATTATTTATCCAAGAGTGAAAGAAGGTAGACTAATTGAAAGTAACGCCACATGGTTTCGTTGCCGGCGATGAAGGCGTTAGAATTTTAGAATTTAGAATTTTATTTCATTGGTGCTACAATTACTGTTTTACACCTACACAAGCCTCTCCTTCTCAACATAACAATAACATGAATAGATAAATCCAAAATCCAAAAATTGCTTTAGGTATTATCCTAAATACAGCCAACATACAGAATACCTAATATATAAGACAAACAGATATTGCCAGAAAACAATGCGGACCTACGCCATCATCACTCCCCTCCCCGCGATTCGCGAGTATGAAAGCACTTAATAAATGGATAGTATATATTAAGAAACATTTTTAACACGTCGCGACGAAATTTAAGAAAATTTTCGCGAACTGGCAACAATGACAAATGCTGCAGACGTGTCCGTTTCCGATGTCCAATCCTGCCACTGATTCGGTTCCCTCTGCATCGCCCATGTATTCCGACGTCACTCTCGTGCCTTTGCTTCTCTTTAGCCCCTTCCACGCTACTCCGCTCGCTGTTTCCAAGCCTCCCTCAATGACCAAAAGTTGTCGCCAGTAATGCTTTTATAACTGCCAAATTCTTCAAAAATTTGCATTTATTCTCGTGGCAGAACTATCCATCACAGCCACCACTTCCTCTAGCTCGTACTTTCCTCTTCATTTATAGTGAAGGTGAATTCTTCTTTCTGGTCGTAGCCTCTGTGTATGCGTGTTCAGCCTCTATTCCATGTCTGTCTCTCTTCCATATCTGCATCCTTCTCCCACTACCTTCGCAATGCGGCCTCTCTGTGGGTCCATTTCCTAGCCACTACGTTTGGTCTTCCTTCCACCAACTATGTCACTTATTGTTGATAATTTTCTGTAATTCATACTCTGCCTTATATCTTCTGCCTCCATCTTTCATCCCTCGTTATTTCACTCCGATGACTTGCGCTTCTATTGGATTATTTTTCTATATATTTCTGTTACGTTGTTTGACTCTCTGTTCTGTATCGCTTTTGCCTCGTGGTCATGCTGTTCAACCTAACCTTGCTTATCCAATTGCCACTTTTTCCTCTTCTATCTCTCCACTTCTCATGATTTTTCGGGAAAACATTCCATTTTCACTATCACTACCAATAATAGCCTCCCCTTAACCACTTCTTTCAATTATTACTTCCTCTTTTACCCCGAAATTAGGAATTTTTCTCTTCCCGTTGGGCTCATGCCCACCTCACGCCGCCATCTTCAAACAGCGAGTCCATGAAGTCGTTAGTTTACCGATGAATTCATATATTAATTTAAGCAACGAATATTTTTCCATATAATTGTAAAATTCTAATCAATTACTATAAACCGAATAATCAATGCAAAATCATTCATACTAATGTTGCTAAAATTCCGACAGTAAAATTTATAGTTCTGATAAAATTATAAGTTTCTAAATCTGAAAACGTGTAAACATCTAAATATTAAATTGGTTAGAACTTTGAAGCCGATTAAATACATATAATAAATTGAATCAATCTTTTGATTCCAAATAAAAACTTCAATTTATTTTTACGCCTAAAAAGGACTGCATAGCGTCGTCCTCATAATAAAAACTAAAAGAGATGAAAGATAATCCTTCAGATTATTCTTTTATTGATCATTCTTAGATTATGTTTCGAGACNAAATTCTAATCAATTACTATAAACCGAATAATCAATGCAAAATCATTCATACTAATGTTGCTAAAATTCCGACAGTAAAATTTATAGTTCTGATAAAATTATAAGTTTCTAAATCTGAAAACGTGTAAACATCTAAATATTAAATTGGTTAGAACTTTGAAGCCGATTAAATACATATAATAAATTGAATCAATCTTTTGATTCCAAATAAAAACTTCAATTTATTTTTACGCCTAAAAAGGACTGCATAGCGTCGTCCTCATAATAAAAACTAAAAGAGATGAAAGATAATCCTTCAGATTATTCTTTTATTGATCATTCTTAGATTATGTTTCGAGACTATTAAAATTAAAATATGAAAGTTGTCCTCCGACGCTGACAACATCTCCGGACATAACAGTTCTATACGGTGTAGCATCATCTTCCATAAAATAATAGTCCTTAACCAATCCTTTTCTTTTAGCCAAAGAGGAAAATTTAGTTTGTAGCATTTCTCGATAACTTTTGCCTGTAATGGTCCCTTCTATGAATTCTAAGTGTATTGTTTTGATTGAAATAGCTGCCCAAACAGTCACTTTAAGAGGGTGTAAAGACTTTGCCTCAAATGAGTGTGGATTTTCGCGATTCTAAAAACGGTAATTTTGTTTATTTACATATCCAATTAAATAAAAGTGAGCTTCCTCTGTGAAGATTATGTGATTAATGTCGATCTCATCATTTTCAAATTTCTGTGTCATAATTTTACAAAACTCAATTCTTTTGTTTTTGGAATCTTCTGTGAGTAAATGATGGGTCGTAATTTTGTAAGGGTCTAACTTGAGGAAATTTTTCAATATTAATCTCAGTATCTCTCGGTTCCGTTTCAAAGTTGCCGCTGCTTTTCGTATCGAATCCGTTGGATTATTCTTGAAATGTTCTTCGATCTTGGCAATCGTATCTTCTGTTGTAACTGAGTGTGATGGACCAGGCATGACGACGGTCCTCAAGAGTATAATACTTGATGAAATTATCAATTACTCTGGGAGAGAAAGTAATAAATACTTGAAAGTTTCAGTCAAAAGTGAGGTTATACGATGAAGTCAGATAAATTTTTTTTTATCCTCACCTTCTGAGGGTGTTTTGACTGGCTACTTTTTTACTTCCAAATTTGGTACGAAAGCCTCTATATGCTTCAGTGTAGTTTTTACCTCTAGTATAAAAACACTCGATAAGATATACTTTTTCTGCGTTTGTAAGGTTACTCATTTTGAAGTACACGTAGTGCTTCTTGTAGCATCTTAATAGAAACTGACAACACTCTAGTATATATCTAATAGACCTAACCTTCAGGGTCTCAGTAGGGAGGGAAGACATGTGGGTATACTTTAGGCAACTTCCAATTTGTCACCCTGTATTATAACATTCAAATTCTTTTTCAACCTGAATTCATTGATGCATTGAAAATTCCGCCCTCTGATGTTCTTTTATCACCTTTGTACTAGAATCACTTCACTTATTTTTATTTTAAAAGGCCATAAAAAATGGGATCACTTTTTCACTTCTTCTTCTTGAAATGTTGATTCCTATTACGATGATATTGTCTCTGCCAAGTATTCTGGATGACCGCTGTACTCTTCCGTCTCTTGCCTCATATGTCAAATCTTAGAGCATTAAAATTTTCCAAAATTTTCTATCACCCACCAAGTTTGGTTGTTAGGTTTTTCCGATTGTATTTTAATTATAATTTATTGATTTGACATTAATTGTTATCTTTCAAATCATTTTTATTTTTGTCCCTCTTAAATTTCATAGAGAACAAACTCACAGCGTGACTGCATACACTAGGGTGAGTTTTAGACTTTATGCTCATGAAGAATGCTCTCTCTATTGAAACGTATTAACTTATTCCAAAATAATGGATATAACATCCAACAAATTCGGAAGGTCAAGCAGAAGCTACAGAGCAAGCTCTCATCTCCCGAAGAGGAGAATAATCCTGAGGAAAACCAGGAAAGACCAAAAGTGGCCCTCCTCCCCTATCTGAGAGGTNTTCCAACCCCCAAAGAAGATCGGACAGATGCTGCCGAGCGCGAAGGATCCAAGACCAGCCTTGAGTACACCAGGAGTGTACGAGATCCCTTGCTCATGCGGGAAAGTGTACATTGGAGAAACCGGGAGGAAGATCAATACACGGCGGTGTACACCAGCGGTGCTCCAAATACGGTCACGTAGAACAGTCTGCCCTGGCTGAACACTGGATGGACACTGGATATACTATCCAGTAAGACCAAGCCAGAATGTTGGCCAAATCTCAAGGGTATTTCGAAAGTAAATACCGAGAGGGTTTGGAGATCCATAAAAAACCCTAACAACCTCAACAGGGACAGAGGATATCAAGTGAACCCCATTTGGAAAACCGTCCTCCCGGTTTTTTAATTGACCAGCTGATCAATTAAAAATATATGATTGACTGACCACCCCCCCCCCGTTCCCCTTCCCCCACCACCATGAGGGAAGGCATATAAGGACTATCCCTCGACATCGGAGCTCAGAATCTAATTTCTACTTAGGTTTTACTTGAAACTTTTCCTAAAAACATTATATATTATATATTAGATACATCAAATGTAATTCTATTAAAACAAAAACCATAAATATTTCAAAATTGAGTTAAGCCATCGAGCAGGAATCAAAACTATCAAACCTCTCCTCTCTCCGTATATAAATATGTATATATGTACAAATATTTTAGCATCAATAAAAACCTTTAAAAACAAAAACGGAGCTCAGCATCGGAGCTCATAGCCCTGAAGATGCAGACTGTAATGTTTGCGAAACGTCGGCGCAACGCTGAATCCAAACGCGGCATCCGTCCGGAAGCCAAAGATTTCATTGAAAATTATTATTTGATTAAATTATTCAGATGCCCAGTAAGTTTGGTTTTTGGACATCGGTTACTGCATGTTTTGGTAAAGAGTCTCCATTTTATTTGGGCATTGGCCGCATAATATCACGCACAGTGCAGTTTCATACAAAATTTCGGATTTATAATCTGATAAAGATAATTGATCATTCCGAGACTTTCTCAATGAACCTCTTTTTTTTGTTTTCGTGATAGTGATACATAGACATGAGAGCACAGAGGGAGGATTCTGATTTATGGATGATGCCTCTGCTAGCTCCTTTCGATACATTGATTTTGTTTCCAATATTTGACAGATGAATTCCAAATTCAATTTTCGAATTTTATAATCAATTCATTTACAAAATTTTGCTTAATTTTTCATAATCCATTTCAATGTTCCCAAACCGTTTTGTAATTGGGATCAATTAATCTTTTAACAAAAATTATAATGTCTAAACTTTCCGAAATTGAATCACATCCTTATCTTTTCCTATCTATTTATGTTTATTGATTATAGTATTCCAGATCTGATCATTCTATAAATTATCTATCAAGAAGTTCCAGAATTTTCTTCATGAACATTATTGTACAAGATACACCCATAAATATACGGGACGCGTATTTTATGATTGTTTCAAAATTCATTATTTAATTTCATTCACAAATTGAAATTAATAGAAAAAATTGTTGTTTGGCACATAGTTGCCATTATTTTCAAAAAATATAATTTTTCGTAAATTCCTTGAGTTAACTAATCATGAATCTCTCTGGGATGACTTCAATTATTCAACGTTAGTCCCCAAAACTATTGAAATTTTTGCCGATTTTGAAAACCTTCTCAGACGTGAAGACCTTGAGAGGTGGTCTGTCTCTGCCTCCTGCCAGTCCATTCCTCCCTTCTGCCACCAATCACATGGTTGGAAATCTCAATACNCCCCAAAACTATTGAAATTTTTGCCGATTTTGAAAACCTGCTCAGACGTAAAGACCTTGAGAGGTGGTCTGTCTCTGCCTCCTGCCAGTCCATTCCTCCCTTCTGCCCCCAATCACATGTATGAAAATCTCAATACCTCACTGATAACCACAATTTACATATTAAACGAATCATTGCTCAACTGCGACTTGCGAACAAATTTAGTTGTTATTTTTATGTTTCGAATGCGAAAGTATCCTTCAGTCCCCAGAGTACTTGTAAATACTGTGAAAAAAATGAACAGGATACCCTTGAACACTTTTTTTGAGCTGTTCAGTATCGGCCAGTATGCGCAAAATTTTGTACAGTGGTTTCCCCCACTTTGCCAACCATCCTTTTGGAAATATCATTTTTAATGCTAATTACTCCGAAATCAAGGCCATTTATAAATTTGGTCTGAATTGTTTAGAAGTCAGACGAAATATTGATCAGACAAATGATTCTATACGTTCGCTCCAAAAATCAATCAGTTTTGTGCGTAACTAAATTGATCTCTTTGTTTATTGTAATATTCCTACAATAAGACCATCTGCACTTCTTTGTATTCTTCTCTAATTAGCAATTTCTACCAACTTTCCATGCCAAATGTAAATATCATCATATACACATGTATATACTATGTATAATATTTCCCCCCTGCAACGGGGCTATGTACGCCATACGCAGAAAATTAATAATAATAATAATAATAATAATAATAATAATAATAATAATAATTTTCAAAATATGTTGAAGAAAAACAAATTTTTCTGTAAGTAAAATTTTGTTGATTAATTTTTTGCTCGTTATTGTTCCCATTCGTTGTCCTTGGAGTCCTCCTGAATAATTCAATTTTTTTTTTACCCAAATATTTCATATGAAAGATGCTTCGGTTTTATCCTATGTATAAAATAATATTTAAACTCTGCAAAGATTCCAAAGTGATATTTCCCGTGTGGCGTTGTCTTTGATTTCCTGATCTATCCGATTCCCTTGAGAATTTTTCCCTTTTCTATGGTTTTTTCGGAATAATATTTGTCTTCAGAGAACTTTCCAATTATTCATTCTTAATAATAAAGTCTTCAATATTTTGATCTTTTCGTCTTCATTATTTTCAAATTATCATTCCTCAAAAAAAATTAACTCATTCTCTCTAATCTTTCTCTCTTTATCAAATAAAATCTTCAATATTTATGATCTCAAATTATTTTCTTCGATTGATTTTTCATTTTTGCGTCGTGACAGGCTCAAGAATTTGTCATGAATCGCGATGAGGTCATCTCAGTCACAATTTCCAAAAAACGTATTTATTTATATTTATTTGGACTTCAAATTTAATCATAATAAGACCTCCGTCTCGATTAACTCGACCATTTTCAATATAATTTCTATAATCAATCCAGATTGAATCGAACGAGCCCTTTTTGATTTCAAAAATTGTTTTCAAAATTTTGAAAAATTCCCCCAATAAGAAATAAATTTGAGAAATGTTCCTTCAAAATAGAAAAACCTTGATGCACTTAGAATTAAATAATCGGGTCGGTATTGAAGCCCACCTCTTCTTGTTCATAAATGAGTTGCTCTACCACTGAGCTACCGAAATAAACCCGTACAATCAAGCCTCCCACTTTCCAGAGAATCAATCCTCAATTGATGTCATCAATTTTCAAATATTTCAAGTTCTTTTTATCTCTATATTTTATTTTCTATCTATTTTATGAGACTCACCTTCGGATCTGGCCCTACTTTGATGCTACTGTCCTCACTCTGGCTCCATTTTTCATAATTATTTCACAATTATTTTTCTCCTTTATATCAATTTCTACATTACATGAAATATTTCAAAATTTTATGAGATCCTCCCACAAAAAAAAAAAATTTCAATTTTTTTTGTTTCATATTTTGATTAAAGACTGCATTTTTATAGTTCCATTTATCCTTATTTTCTTTTAATTCATTATTTCCATTTAGTTCATCATTCTTTATTTTACTTTTATTTGGAATTCCGAGAATCTCTACAGAAGAATTTTTGTCTTCTTGATCTGGAGATTTTCCTCGTGAATTTCCATTATGAATTTGTTTGAGGCTATCAGGAAATTCATCAGAAGATTCCGTGTATATCTGGCTTTCCTCGAATGTGTCTCCCAAATCTTTTTTATGTATCTCATTCTCATTTTTATTTATCTCATTTTCATTTTTACTCATCTCGTTTATTTTTATTTCATTTCCACTTTAATTTATCTCATTTTTATATTTCCTTATTTTATTTATATTCATTTCATTTCCATTTTTATTTATCTCATTTTTATTTTTACTCATTTCATTTGCATTTTTACTCATTTCATTTTTAACTTCATTTATTTCATTCTTATTTTTATTCAGTTCATTTTCACCACTAGATTGCATTTCCTTATTCTTGCTTAATTCCGTTTCATTTATTATGCTTGCATTATTTTCATGTTTATCCTGATTTATTATTCCAGTATTTTCATAATTATTTTGACTTATTCTCATTTCTTTGATGACGATTTCAATTTTTTTGACTTTATTTTCTTCAATTTCATTATTATTTTAAATTTTCAATTTATTACTTCTTTTTATTTCATTTTCCTCATTTTTTTTTATTTTATCATCATCATTTATCTTATTTGATTTTTTTTTTTCATTTTCAGCACTAGCTTTTTGGAACATTACAATTTTTGTTTTACGAGGTTTACTTTCACCTTATTTATAATGTAAGGGATTTTTGCTGGTGTTTCACCAGCAGAGATCCCAAACTACTTTGACATCTTCTCTATCGCTCAATTGTTGGGCGCCAGCTTGATTTTCACGGAAAATACAACGGTAAACGGGCCTCAGAGGATAACTCATCTACCCTGAGGACTTCTTATGGCGGGAGTAACTATGCCGAGCCAGCATCAGCGTGATCCGGTGGAGTGGACGAGGTCCACCATACTAGGAGTAATTCACTCGATGGATCTTCGTCTTTTCAGCCCAGAGATCTCGATAAAGCACATCTTCCAGGAGCCATTTCTCCATGTATTTTTCGCCGAGGATGTTTCCACTCCTCTGACGTGTTTCTTTTCTGTCCAGAGTGGCTCAACTCTGGAGAGGTCGACTATTACCTGCGAATCCTTCTCACTCCTCGGAGCGCCGAACATTGAGAGGCACATGCGACACAGGTATCCGGAGAATTATTCTTAACCACCTATGCCCACCCCAACTCAACCTCAATGCTCGGTAAAAGCACTATCATCGCGGGCCAACACCCAGATCGATGGCAATCGAGGGGGCGCTAGTCCTCTCACCTAGCCGTTGGTCCCTAGTCTAAGTCGATAGCGCCTCTAGAATCGCCCAGTTGGAATGTCAGTAAGTTGACCCCTTTTCCCCAAATACAGCTCGGCGGGTTTCTAGATAAGGCGACAGGGTATCGACAGCCTCTTTATACGGTTCAGAAGCATGGTTTCACCCAAACCACGCCTCTTGGCATTATTTGATTGGTCTATTCACCTTACGCGCGGTTCACTTTATCCGCCGTTCGATGTCACTCTCATCTCGCGCTCAGCTTCTTCAGCTGGCGTTAGATGTCGCTCCCTACTCTTTCCCTCACTCTAACCATTTTTGACTCATGGGCTTTCATGTTGGTAAAACAGTTTAGAGTAACGAGAAAATCTCGTTACACACCTCCCTCTTTAGGAGAGGTTTCGGCCCGAAACCTACACTTCAAGTCGAAATCTCCTGGAGCAACTCATCTTCCGACTCTTCGGTCGGAGAGTCGTCTAAGGCTTCCTTATAGGGCTTCATGTCCACTGTTCAGGTGCCTTTTGGATTACGACCAACTAAGTTAGAAACTTCGTAGAAGTTTCTGGAATGCTTCTTGGTGACTACGAAGGGGCCATTGAATGGTTTATTCAATGACGCTTAGCGATGCTTTGCAGTATTTGGCAGTTCATGGTTGCGAACTAATACTAGTTCACTACCTCGTATTCACCAGCTCTTTGGCGCAAGTGATAGGCTTGTGCCAGTCTATCATCAGCTTCGGCTAACGCATATCTGAACGCTAGCCTCAGGGTATCATGACGTTTCATACGTTCGACCCAGGAGGCTGTTGGTGTCTCTTCGACTTGTACGTCACCTTTCATCTTTCGTCACAGCGAGTTCGCGGGCTCTGGTTCTCGACCAAAGTTTACGAAAGCAGATGTGGCTTTCAGAGAACTGTGCCGGGTTGTATTGTATGCAAATCTAAATGCATTCAAATGGCAATCCCAATCACGGTGGTCTGCTTCTACATATGCTCTTATCATAGCCTTAAGCGAACGATTCACTCTTTCGGTGGGGTTCGC
The DNA here is from genome assembly GCF_001412515.2 of Diachasma alloeum. NCBI lineage: Eukaryota > Metazoa > Arthropoda > Insecta > Hymenoptera > Braconidae > Diachasma > Diachasma alloeum. The sequence goes on along the minus strand of NW_021680903.1, from coordinate 35,377 downwards.
TTGTGGATGATATAGGGGCGTTGTTCGATGCTTCATGTTAGTTGAAGCAACGAGCTCTCTTAAGTCCTTATTTACGAACTCGGTTCCATTATCGGCTAGCAACTCTCTAGGAGCTCCCCATCGATAAATGATGATCTCCTCAAGTGCTTTCCGTATCGTCGCTCCCGTAGCTTTATGTCCTGCTTTACTTCGCGTAAATGGTCCCATTATATCCGCCGGTATTCTAGACCATGGTTTCTCGATTGCTCGAGGTCACATTTGTTCTATCGGCGCTTGTTGGTGCCCTTTGCAGCGCTGACATTCGTGACACGAACCCACATAGGTCATCACGTCTTCAAACATCACTGACCAATAATATTGTGTGGCCAAACGTTGGCAGGTCTTATCGGCACCTTGGTATTCGGCCTGCGGCAAATCGTGGCATTCTTTAATAGCTCTACGTTGTAACTCTCGAGGGAGAACTACTTTTCACTCGTTTAAATCCTCATTGTCTACTGAAGCGAAAGTGTTCGGTTTGAGGTGGTATAATAATCCTTCAGAGAACTTCCACATATGGTTTTTCTCTGATACTCTTTCTACGTCTCGACAGCGGCGCAGATACCATTTATCTTGGGTATCTAAGGCAGTTGTCAGTAAATCTGTCGCTCCTTCCGGAGGGCGGGACAAGGCGTCCGGCACGTGATGTAACAGGCCCTTTCGGTGTACGATTTTGTAATCGTACTCCAGCCTCAAATTCCATCTCGTGAGTCTGCCGGCGGGGTCATTCATATCATGAGGGCGCCTTAGACTGATGTGGTCCGTCATTACTGTGAGGGGATAACCCTCCAAGTAGCATCCGAACTTCTTTACGGCTCATACGACCGCTAAACACTCCTGCTCAGTAACTGTGTACTTTCTCTCAGGGTCTGTCAAGGAACGGCTAGCGTAGGCTATTACCCGCTCTTGTCCGTCTTGCACTTGCGTCAGCACTGCACCTAGCCCTGCGCATCCGTTTGCATAGTGAACGGTAGCGAGAAATCCGGGCATGCGAGTGTTGGAGCCGACGTGAAGTGCTTTTTCAGCGCCTCAAAGGCTTCCTGCTGTTCTGTTTCCCAAACCCAGGGTTGTTTCGTCTTGGTCAGACGTGTCAAGGGTTGAGCCACAGTTGCAAAATCTGGTATAAATCGTCTATACCCGGAGGCCATTCCCAAAAACCGACGAACCTGCCTGTGACTCTTAGGTACTGGGAACTCTACGACTGCCAACGTTTTGTCAGGGTCGACTTGCAATCCTTCACTGTTCACTACGAATCCGAGGTATTTCACCTCGGACCGACAGAACACGTTCTTTTCACGATTTATGCTTAAACCAGGGTCTCTCAATTTATGGGGAACTTTTCCCAGCCACTCTAGGTGTTCTTCAAATGTATTTGACACGATAATAATATCATCCAAGTACACGAAGACAAGGGGATATATTTCTGGCCAATGATTTTATCCAGAGCTCTCTGGAAGGTTGCAGGGGCGTTCGTCAAGCCATATGGCATACGTTCGAACTGGACAAATCCTCTTCCAGGTACCGTAAAGGCAGTGATCTCTTACGTGTCCTCTGCTAACGGAATCTGCCAATACGCCGCGCTCAGATCGAGCGTTGAGATGTAATTGGCTTGTCTTAACTCGTCAAGGATGTCGGTCATGTTTGCTACCGGATATCTATTCTTCTTCGTGACTCCATTTACCCGACGGAAGTCGATACAAAATCGATACTTCCCGCTGGGTTTCTTCACCATGACGACCGGGCTGTTCCAGTCGCTTGCTGATGGTTTGATGATGCCATCTTTTAGCATATCATCAACTTCTTTCAACATCGTTAATTTCAAATGATGGGAGGCTAATCTGACCCTTTGTCGAATCGGCTCGTGGCCTTCAACATCGCTTTTGTGGGGTGCTAGTTTGGAAATCGGGAGACTCCCTTCTATCATTGGAATCTTTTCATTCAGGAGCTGTTGGAGTTGGCTATGTTGCTCTTCTCCAGGCGTCTTTAGACAATTGCACACTGTTATATGGCAGGCCCTCTCGACTGCTGCAAACTTGAAATATTCTTCAGATTTATCTCTGAAGAACCAGGACTGATCGAAGAAATCTATGACCATTCGAGCTTCTGTTAGTAAGTCTAATCCGAGTATGAAATCTTCGGATAGCGAGACCATCCAAAGTGTTTCCACTGTGACTGCTCTTCCTCCTAATACCAAAGGGGTTTTGGATGCTTCTTTCACCACTTCCAGTTGGCTATTCACCACTAGAACTCTTCTGGTTGGAATTCTTCTCGCACTAATGCCTAGTTCGCTCAGCAGCGCGATTCCCGAGCTGCTCCTGAGTCTACTAGACCGCGGATCTTTCTTCCGTGGATTTCAATATCTACATGAAAAGCAAATGTTTTGCCTTCTTTCATTGCCCGCCTCACAAACTCCAAATTAAAGTCCATTTCTGGCGAAACTAATTTCAAGGGATCCATCATTGATTCTAGAGTGAGTGTATCACTCCTACTTCCATCTTCGGATTCTTGCGTCACTGTGTCAGGGCTTCTTTCTTCCCCTCCCTCAGTTCTTTCAACGTCAGGGCCATCGCTTTCCGCTGAGATTGTTTCCGTCCTGGCTTCTGGGATGGACTCTTTAATCTCTGGGATTGTTATCTCCCTTACGACCGCGATTTCCGAGTTTTGCGGCGGCGTAGACGTTGGTGTATCATTTACGCTGCCGGCTCGGCGTTTCCCGGGTTGCTCTTCGGGCACTGTGGGAAGTGCACGTTCTTGCTGGCCCGTGCAAATGCGCCAGGAGTGTCCTCTCTGGTCACAGTTGAAACACTTAATGCCCTGTGGGTTTGCACGTCTGGCGCCAGGTCTGACGTAGCCAGTACCTCCACCGCTCCCTGAAGGGGCACCACGTCCTTGCAAGGCGTGTTCCACTTCTAACTCCTCGAAGAATATACTTTCTTCATGATCTCTTCCCGTAGACTCTGGTTCCTCTGCTGGGGTCAGTGCCTTTAGGGCTGTCCTCTGAGTGGTCCTCTGGGCCTCGGTGCTTCGATAAGCGAAGCTAGGGCACAGGGATTCTTCTGGCTGCCTTGGTGGTTGCCACTTTTCCGCACTTGCGTACAAAGTTTCTTGTCGCATGGCGTGCTTCTCTAACGCCTTCAATGTCACGTTCGCAATGAGGTTGAAACCTATCCTGTACTTAGATAACGTATTGTAGTACATATACGTTAGTTTCTGCTGTTCAGGCCATTCTGGATCCGTTCTGGCAAAGAGACTCTTCAAGTTGGCTACGAATTGAGCCACGGGTTCATCTTCGCCTTGACGACGGCTTGCTATTTCTTCGTGGAGCGCGACTTGATAGTCTAGCTCCCCAAAGTTCTCTCTGAATGCGTGGTACGCATCCTCCCATGAATAAACTTCTACCTGGCGATACCAGGTGAGTGCACTGCCTGTCAGACAACCTTTCAGAACTCCGAGAAGGTCAGTTTCTCGGATACGGAGGGTCTTCACGGCGTCGTCTACTCGAGATATGAAATCGTTCACATCTTCATCGGGTCGTCCTCAGAACTCAACTCCCCACTTCTTCAACGCCTCCAGAGCCTTCCGAGCGTTGAGATAATTCTCTCTGCGAGGTCGATATTCCTACTCACTGCTCTCGTCTGAGGAGGATCGATGATCGATGACTCCTTTGGGTCGTGGAGTGCCTCTTCTCCGCGAATGACAACTTCCTCGGTGGGATGGATTGCCGTGCGGTTTCCTCTCTGGTTCTCTCGCGGAATTGTTCCTGAGGAATCCTCGTTTCAGGAGCTACGTACATTGACCCTATTCGGCCCCGTAACTTTCTGTCGAGGCGTTGTACCCTGGCCAGCAGGTCAGCTTCGGTAGGGGTCGCCTCTGTCACCGTCACCCCAGGTATGTCTCCTGTAGGTGTCGTGGTGCCGCTAGCATTTCTGCTGCTTCTACCACTATTCTTGCTTCCTGCTGGTCTTCCTCCCTTGCGAAGGGGTGCCACCTGATCCTGCGTCTCGGCGGCTTTTATCTGCTCTTCAAAGGCCTTCGTTTGTTCCAGGAGAACTTTCAGTGCAGTCTGGTTTGCGGTCTCTTCGCTTTTTTCATTAGGTGTCCCCGCTGAGGTATAGAATCTCTCTTTCCCCAGCGTAAATGGCTCTTTCGGGAGTGGTAACTTCCCCTCCTTACTGTTTGGAGCCACTCTCCGCTTTTCGAGCTCTGACTTCGTCTCTTCTTCTGAGAGATTCCCGTCATCACTCCTCTGCTCGTTATTCCCCATAGGGTCTAGCCCCAAGTTCCTAACGACACTTGATCCAGACGCGTCATCACCCCTCCCTGGCCATATTCCGTCCAGCCTCCCTTTTGTCGAGTCACTCACCGATTCCGGGTGCGTCTCGAGTTCACTTTTCCCAGTTTTCATAGACTTTTCAGTCGTCTGGGGATCGTTCTTCGGTGCCATCTTTGCAACGAGAGAGTTCTCTGCTTGAGTCGCAGGTGTATTGCACCTAGTGCCTCGGGACAGAAAAAGGCTCTCCCGGGCTTCTGCAGCTCCTCTTATACCCGTTTCTCAAGGGTGGGGATTTCTCCCCAGTCCTGGGCATATGTCTGTCGACCGTGCCCTCTATTCCGGCCCGTGTTTCTGTCGCTGGGGTCTCTTGGGGTTTTCAACTTTCGTTAAAATTCCCCGAATTTCCTCTAAACAATCGCTAGTACATCTAGTCGAGCCTTCAGGTTGAAAGAAATTCGAATTTTCGCTCTTCCTGTCGATCGCGCCCTGTTTTGGGCATATTTCCATCGCTTCTGCGTTCTAGGGTTCTTTATTTTTCAATAAATTCCCTAGGGACCTCAGTAGTAAGAGGGCATTATTGGCGATTTTTTTTCCAGGAATTCTCCCCCCTCCCCCCTTTTTTCCATGATGTGCACGTGCACGTCCCCCCCTCCCCCCTTGGTGGCATGCCTTTGAAGAGGCCGTCGGCGCGCTGGGGAGCCCTCTGGGGTGCAGGGCCTCAAAGTTGGGGCCCGAGGGTCACAGGAAGTGGGTGGTGGGTGGAAAATGGCCGCCAGATAGAAAATGAGTGGGGGGTGGAAAGTGGGTGGTGGGTGGAAAAGGGGTGGCGGGTGGAAAGTGGGTAGAAAAGGGCTGGCGGGTAAATAGAAAAACTGTCGGACAGTATATATCGGACGGGTGTCGGGAGTCGGGCCCCTCTGCTGGTGGTCCAACCGTGGAGGACGGCGTCGGCAAAGATCCGGATGTCGCTCTCCAGGACATTGGAGCCACTGTCCTTGAGACTCCGGAGAGACATTACGCTTTTGAATTTTTTTTTAAAGGGATAACAAAGGATTGCAACCATGGATGACGCAAAGAGCGGAAAATACGTTCTCTCTCTCTCTCTCTCTCTCTCTCTCTCT
>NW_021680903.1:29430-29632 GCF_001412515.2 Diachasma alloeum | reverse complement strand
CTCTCTCCCTCTCTCTCTCTCTCTCTCTGTCTCTCTCTCTGTCTGTCTGGCTGTCTGTTTGTCTCTCTCTCTGTCTCTCTCTCTGTCTGTCTGTCTCACTGTGTCTCTGTGTCTCTGTCTCTCTGTCTCTCTGTCTCCCTGTCTCTCTGTCTCTCTGTCTCTCTGTCTCTCTGTCTCTGTCTCTGTCTCTCTGTGTCTCTGT
>NW_021680903.1:23504-28966 GCF_001412515.2 Diachasma alloeum | reverse complement strand
AGCTCTCGGCTTGTATGACGTGGAGGATTGGTGGGGCCTTCACATCCTCTTCGGGGACGCCCCGCCCTGTCCAGACCAGAGCGAGGACAACTGGGACCTCGAGGAGTGGGAATAAGACCCCAAAGAAGGAGAAAATCAGAGAAAAAACGAAAAAAAAATGTAATTCTAGTTTAAAAAAAAAAAGATGTATTTTTAGTTTTAAGTTTTAGATTTTAAAAAATGTATTTTTTAGAATTAAGGTTTTGAATAAAAAAAAATAATTATATATCCTTGTTTTTCTTTATTTGAAAACAGTCCCTTGAAAAATTTACTTCCTGTAGCATAAGGATTTTTAAAAAAACAAAAAAAAGTTCACATTTTCTCTTTTATTTTGACAAGAAAAATTTACATTTACAAAAAACTTACATCTAATTATCATCTAAAAGAATATAAAATTCGCTTAAATCTAAAAAAAAATGAAATTGAAAACTTACATGTAGCTTATATCTACGAAAAAAAACTTACTTCTGGTATTAAAACTTGAATGTAGTTGACTTCTACAAAAAATTACTCTAATCCATAATCTAAACCCTATACACTGGCTTAAAAAATCAAAAGTATCTTTCATTCGTTTTAGTTTTTCAATCGTCGGGTTGAAGCGCGCGTCGTTTTGTCTTATATCCGTAGGGGAGGGTTGCAGCGCCATTATCAAGCTTTCGTTTCGGGCCCGTCGCGTGGATAATCTTGCTCTCGGGTTTCGTGATGACGTCATGGTACATTGTCCGTCGTATACCCTTGTAGTTGATCTGGTAAGGCTCTACCTTATCGACAACGAGGGCACGAATCGAGTCGTAATGAATCTGTTTACGCGTATCGTAATTTAGCCTAACGCCTTTTATTTTACTAACTTCTGCGATGTTTCCATCCGGTTTCTTCACGCGATAAGTATAAAATTTTGGACCGCCAGAGACAAAAGACGTAATGAAACTCCCTTCTCCGTAGCCCTCTACTTCGGCGGTCAAGTCACCCAGAAAATTCCCCCGTGGTAACTCGTTAGTTCCATCGCTCACGTAAATAACCGAGTCTGTATCATAATATAAAACGCGTTCTTGCTGTTTTTCTAAATAAGAATATAATTTGAGACGTGCGTGAGCTGTTGTATAAGCCGCAATAACAACGTTGGCTTTGGTAGACAGTTCCGCAGCTTCGTTTAAATGTTTCCAGGACATGAAGAGAGTCTCGTTATCGACAGGGACAAGCCCTGTCACTTCGATTTCAGGATTGAACATTATGTTAGCAAACTCCTCATATGTCCGAATAATTGCCTTTTTCGTTAAATTTTCTCTTTCCCCAAATTTACCCCAAAGACAGTTTAAACAAAGTTTTGCTACTGCTCTGAATCCAGCATTTTTTTAAATTTTATCCTTGTCGAGTTTTATTCCCTCTCGCGCCTCATATTCGGCAATATATCTATCGTTGGATCCATCATCTATGCATTCTGCCGGCCAATCGGAAGCCTCTTGTTTGATTTTTAAAAAAGTGTTTATATACTCAGCAAATAAACCTCCTGGTCGTGTCATAGGATCATAACGTTTTGTTTTTTTATACTCCCAAATTTAACTAATTTCCAAAATTTTATACCCCACTTCTACGGCTTTACGAATCTCTGAGGCGACCCAAGTTCCCAAAAACTCGCGGTCAGTGGGGTCATCATGAGGGCAATTGTCTTGCACTAAACCTTCGCAGCATGACCGACAGAGAGGAAACAGTAGCTTACCGTGTGCTTTGACAGGTAAAACTGGGTGAAATAATCGTCGCGGGGGTAAAATGCGGCATTTCACAAGTCCCTCTATCCGCGAAATATCATTATTAGGACATATGAGCTGACAATCGTTCCCTACATGTACAGTGGGGTGACCGATAGGAAAAATCCCCGTCTTTAAAACATATGGATATAACGAACAAACGTCGACATATCGAATTTTTTCATTCTCTTTAACATCATAGTGTGTTACGGTATTTCCCGTACGTCCACCGAAAAACGCGTCTCGAGGATCTAAAGCAACAAACATTTGTTGATCGATATTTTCAAGAAAATTTGACAGTTGGAGATCTGTCTTTTTTGTACGAATAAAATCGCATTCCCATATTTCAACGACTTCGTAACCCAAGTTTTGCAATTCCCTTGTAATTGCTCCTGTTCTTTCATATCGACTCTCTAATGTATCCTTATGGCTCAACTCTTTATCTCTATTAAACTTGAAACACCGTGGACAACCGTGCCAATAACAGCCGTGAAACTGATATGCATATTTTTTATTATTTTCAACATCTTCCCAATAACCATCTAGCCGATGCCCTGATTCCGTTCTGTGCTCGCGAGTCCACCCGGCGTGTATTATTCGATGATTCTCGCAATACTCGTGCCAGAGTAACCACTCAATCGCTACTTTTGATTGCGTTTTTCCTAAACGATAACCGCCCTGAGGTATAATACCTATCTGTTTTTCTTTCAAGAAATTTGTTTGAAAAATGCGCATACACGTCGAAGCAATCGTTACACACTCTGTAAATGGGCAAACATTCCCAGCATTCATGATTAATTTACGAAACTCCACACACGCTTTCCTTAATATTGTAACATCGAGTCTACAATAATGCAAAATTTCTTTACGGAAATCAAACTGGTAATTTTCGGCTACACGTTGATTGTACCAAGTTAAGAATTTTTCTCGATCCTGCACATTCATCGTATCCGCGCCATAATATTTTCTCTCAGGTATAGGCCCAACGTATTCTTGATTCTCTCGTTTATTGAAAAAATGTGGGAAATAGCCTTTTGCAATATCTCCTAAACCAAAGGCCTTCGGTAAACTGGCTAAAGCCATATGGAAATAATTCAAACTATCTATAAAGTTATTATCCCCAAAATCCATAAAAATTATATTTGTGCCGTTAATAATTGCTTTAATTTCGCTGTTTACTCGTTTTATAACATCTTTCAAAATGAATTGAGAGTCGTAACCCTTCGCGTTGTGTGCAATACATATAACTTTTTTATACGCCTTACCCAGTGATGTAATATAATTCACAAATCCACGCACAGGATCGCCATCGTCAAAAACATGTTCTCGAGGATTACACACACGGCATGGGCTTTCAAGATTCTCCTCAGTTTTCATAATGTCGTCATCGTTCATCTCTGCACATCGGTCACATACAGTCTGGGGAACACAGAGTGTAGGCACGTGTATGTTGACGTCATCAGTCCCTTCTATCTTATCGTCTTGTCGTGTTTCAAAGTCGTAAAAAACAAACGACACACGTTTCACCGTTGTTTTCTTCTTAAATTTCAATGTAGGCATGTAACACAGGTGAGATACGGCTTCATCCTTCTGGCAGACAGAGCAGTAATATTTGTTGCACTGGTGTTTCTGAGCATTCCGATGATCAATTTTCGTATTGCAATTTTTACACAATTTTATGTTTCCACATACTGTTGGTTTTATCCCTCCAAAAGAGCCTGCTTTCTTATGGTTTTCGAAACACAATCGACCGTGGAATTCTCGATTACAGTCATCACACACTATTTTATCCACACTTGTCGTGTCACATGGTGGATTTTTCAGACATCTGTCACAAGTTCTATCACAAATATGCCCTTGAGAGTTGTAGGGCGTATTACGAATGAAGGTAAATTTTGAATTGGCTCATAGTGTTTCTCTTCCGGATAATAGACAGTGGGGAGAGTATATTGTGTAGGTATATTCCTGCTGGTTAGTTCAGGCGTACCATCGTAGAGTACCGGGCGATCTTTGCCATTCCTTTTGAGAGAATAAACCTTGAGAATGCACCCCTCACGTGCCAAATATCTTTGATATTTATAATTTCCTCTAAACCACAGCCATCGGCAGGTACAACGACCCCTGCCTCGCGGGTCAGTTGCTCGGCTTCCTCACGCTGCATTTTACCCTTGGATTGTCGAATGGATTGCCACATCTCGTGTATTTCGCCCTTGTCAGCTCTGGCCTTCAATTTCTTTGCGTATACTCTGGCCACAACAAGTGATCGGGCTAAACACAAGCCATCTTCATTTGAAATTTGAAGAACACATTTTCTACTCAGTCCTCTTTTCATTCCCTTTTCAAAAAAGTCTCCTTGTCCTGCAGGGGCTTCAGCCACATGGAGTTTTATCCAAAATGTGTCCGCACAGTCGAAACCATTGGCGCTCTGTGCAATAGAGCTCACAAGATTCCACAAATCTTGAAACTCGTATCCATTAATCGCACGTGGGCTTATCCAAGCGTTGTCTCTTTGCATATTTGCAAAATTGAATGTGACGCACATTCGATTCATTCCGCGGCCACCGGCTTCTATGATATTATTGTAGACATCTCGAAAAGCTTCTTCCACCCACTCGGTCGGATTGCGACCTTCAGGCACAGGGTTAATTCTAAACTCCATCACATGTGTGTCGAGTTTGAAATGAGGGAGCCTCTGGCGTGACCTTCGTATTGTTTTCAGAGCTGATGGTGGGCCCTCTTTATTTCGGCCAAATTGAGCATCTGAAATTGAATTTATTTTCAATGGTAAGAATATTTTTAGAAAAAAATATTCATCATTATTAACATATAATGCGATACTCACCATTGTGTTGATCTAGTAAATCTAGATTGAAGTCTTCAATGGCTTTGAGCGCCTCAGGATCATTGATCACTTTTTTACCACCACCATATTGAACATCAAAAAACTCGGGGCTAAAACTCTCGAATAAATCCACTTCAAAATTATCTTCAATTTCAAAATCACTTAATAAGTCCAAATTAAAATTATTTATCCAATCAAAATCGCACCCCAGAGGTGGGGTATTTCCTCTAGAAGCACCACTAGGCCCTAGTGAATCGTTTGGGTCCGTCATTCCGAACAACTTTTTNAATCGTTTGGGTCCGTCATTCCGAACACCTTTTTGGAAACTGTGGCTAAGTGAGAAAAAAATCAGCCTATATTGGAAAAAGTCAGTGTCCTACTATTGGCCATAGGGGGGATAAGTGTATATCTCCAGTATTTTACCTGTTCACGCCTACGCGTATTGTCCTTGACCAATGAGGTAATAGCCTCTCTTAGCAGGTCAAACGCTTGGGCCTTACGACACCCCCCTGCCGTTTTGAAATGCATACGACTTTTTGAATATCTTATACAAGTGTATAAAATGACGAGTTTTTTACAATACTTAATCAGACGGCAACATGGATACACGGTGGAAACATACCTTCACTGCCATGATTTGTGGACCCACAGGTTGTGGGAAAACATTTTTTCTTAAAAGATTTTTGAAAGAAATTAAAGAAATGTGTGATACACCGATTGAAAAAGTGATCTTTTATTATGCTGAGTGGCAGAATGGATATTAGGATTATGACAAAAATTTTGTCGAATTTCGAGAGGGTTTACCAAGATCCGGAGATTTTGATGATAATAAACCA
>NW_021680903.1:20605-23406 GCF_001412515.2 Diachasma alloeum | reverse complement strand
TCAGACGGCAACATGGATACAAGGTGGAAACATCCCTTCACTGCCATGATTTGTGGACCCACAGGTTGTGGGAAAACATTTTTTGTTAAAAGATTTTTGAAAGAAATTAAAGAAATGTGTAATACACCGATTGAAAAAGTGATTTTCTATTATGCTGAGTGGCAGAATGGATATTCGGATTATGACAAAAATTTTGTCGAATTTCGAGAGGGTTTACCAAGATCCGGAGATTTTGATGATAATAAACCAAAATTGGTTGTTGTGGATGACTTGATGCGTGAATCATCGAATGTTATGTTTATATCTCAGTGTTATGTTTATATCTCAAAATTTATTCCACCAAGGAAAAGGACAGCGAGATATTTCATTGAATACAAATTATATTGTCGTATTCAAAAATCCTCGAGATCGTGCACAAATTGCCCATTTGGCTCGTCAGATATATCCTGAGGATCCAAAATTTTTACAAGAGGCATATTTCGATGCGACATCGCAGGCTCATGGATATTTGCTGCTTGATTTAAAACAGTCGACTCCTGAAAACTGCAGATTCCGTACCAGTGTATTCCCCAGCGACCCCTATCACTATGTTTATGTTCCACGAAAGGAAAACAATATAAAAGGGGGAGGCTCATCACGTGGTGTACCAGTCCTTCGTGTGTAATGGCAAAGACATATCGCTCTGGAAGCGGCTGTGTTCGCAAGTCGCTCGGAGAAAAAAATGCTGCCTTATTGCACACACTGATCCACGCCCCACCGAGACTACGACGAGCATTAATACAACACGCCAATAAAGATTTGATTCGTTGTATTTGCGAGTGTGCTCTGAATTTATTACATGGGAATATTCCATTGAAAAATTGTGAAAAATCGAAATTGTGTAAACATAAAAAAATCTTGAGAAAGTTGGCAGACAAAAGACAGAGTTTATCCAGCAAGAAAAAAATTCTCAATCAGAAAGGCGGCGCATTCCTGCCCATGTTATTGGGGCCTCTCATTAGCGCAATCATTTCAGCTGTTGTATAATCATGGAACATGCACGAAAAATGATACTTGTGCCGGAAGACAGTGTGGAAAAATTGAAGAAAAATTCTACACATGACGTTCATCACGTTCTAACGGAGCTGGCTAAAGAGATTCAACCATCAGCTCAAACCCCTGGCACTAATACAAGTCGATTGGCTGCTCAATTACTGGAAATTGTGAATGCAAAAACACCCAAGGATGATCATGAGAAATGGAAATTGTATAATGACGTTTTGAGACGCTATTTGTTTTATACACAGCAGAGTAAAGTACCTGTGCAAGAAACGGAAACCCCCGACGAGACAGGGTCTAGCAAACGATACGATCCAAAAGCTGTTGTAGCGACTATACCTGGGACCTTCCAAAGAAAAGCCTTGGGTATTTTGGAATACATCGATAGAGTAGACACTGGAAGAAAACTCAAGTGGGATGCAAGGGGACAAGTGACTTTGAATGGTCAATCACTTGATGACGTGAATATTGTCGATTTAATTCAAGATGTGTTCAGAGCCCGTAAAACTTGTCAAGCTAAAAGGCTGGGAACATTTTGCCGTGTATCTCCATAGGATAAATACACCTCGCGAGTTTATGGGTAACCCTAAATTTCATCGTGTACCGCAAATACCCTCTAGTAGGCCCAAAGTACAGCCTGAGATTTCGGAGGACGAAAGCTTTGAAGAGGAGGGTGGTACACCCCGCAGCTCGCTCGTGCACCGTACTCGTCGGAATTTGAAGAGAAGAGTGCGAGTTTTTTCTCCATACGGCAAAAAAGAAAAAAAGACCTCAGAACTTTCATCATGGCTTCAATTTTATAAGAAGAGAAACTATCGTGGGCCTATTTTCATCCTCCAGAGCCTGTGGCTTATACGGGAGCACGAAATATTCTCACAAAATATAAGAATGAAATTGAAAAAAATAAAATAAAAAATTGGCTAAACGCATAGAATACTTATACTCTCCACAGACCCATCAGACGTAAATTTCCACGGTTACATTATACAGTGACAAACATTGATGATGTATGAGAGGCTGATTTGGTTGAGTTGAGATCACTAAAGACATACAATGATGGGATTTCATATTGACTTGTGGTCATTGACGTTTTAAGCAAGTTTGCCTGGGTTGAACCATTGAAGGACAAGTCGGCACCGCAGGTACTCGAGGGGTTTAAACGTATAATGGGAAGTCGCGGTGGTCGTGTGCCTGTTTGTATACAAACTGACAAGGGAGAAGAATTTATGGCTAGCAGTGTCCAAAAAATTTTCTCTGATAAAAAAATTCAATTTCATGTTGCGCGTAATCCTGACATAAAAGCCGCAATCGTGGAACGTTTCAATCGGACACTGAAGGAGCGCATGTGGCGTTACTTTACACATAGTCGAACATATAAATATATGGATGTGTTGGAACAAATTGTCGACTCTTATAACAACTCGAGACATTCATCAATAAAAATGGCACCTGCGACTGTTAATATCGATAATGCTCCATATGCATGGCGTAATATACAAAATCGGTACAAGTCGGAGAAATCTCGTAAAGAAACCTTTAAATACAAAGTTGGGGACTATGTGCGCATCAGTCGAGCGAAAGGCATCTTTGAGAAAGGATATGAGACTAATTGGAGTAAAGAAATATTCCAAATAACGAAAGCAGTCCTCAAACAATCATTACCAATATACGAGCTGAAAGATTTAGCTGATGAACAAATTGAAGGATTTTTTTACGAGCCAGAGTTGGTGCTTGTCAATAAACAAACGGACAAGGATGAATTC
>NW_021680903.1:20048-20245 GCF_001412515.2 Diachasma alloeum | reverse complement strand
GGTGCAATCGTGGTGAAATGATACCATTCGAGTACGGACCCTTGAACGTGACACTTCATTTCAAGAGAATTGATTAACGAGCAAAATGAGTCCTTACTTAATGAGAGATACAATAATTTCGGACGGGTCTATGTTGGAAGCCCATATCAACGGGGCCATGGAATTGGGGCTTTCCTCGGGGGCCTCTTTCGTCGAAT
>NW_021680903.1:19459-19879 GCF_001412515.2 Diachasma alloeum | reverse complement strand
GCGGAGTCGGGATTAAAATTGAAAAGGAAGGCACAGGAAAAAATTGGGTCCATGATGCGTGAATCAGGATATAAAAGAAAGCGTCGCCTCGCATCTCATAAGCTCACTGGACGCGGGTCTGCCAAGACATCCAAAACGAGGAAGAATAAAAAGAAGAGAAATATTCCAAAAAATAAGAAAAAAGGAAAAAAGTGATAAAAAATAAATCCAAGAGGAAGACTCGCGATTTATACGATATTTTCAACTAATCATCATGTCGTTTCTACATTCACACTCTTCCGAGTGCGTGAAATCGGAGCTCAATGTGTCCACTATACCCCTGACGCAGATGAGTATTGAAAATTCTCAATTTGTTTATTATAATCCTGTGTCTACTTTATCGGACGACGCCCCAATCGAATTCATCGTACCAGGCCATGG
>NW_021680903.1:5547-19313 GCF_001412515.2 Diachasma alloeum | reverse complement strand
CCGCCAAATAACCTCTACGCCTATAGAGCATATATTGAAACATTGCTGAACTATGGAGAAGATGCCAAGTCCTCGCATCTCGGAATGGCTCTATGGTCAACTGATACCTCCGGCGNTGAACTATGGAGAAGATGCCAAGTCCTCGCATCTCGGAATGGCTCTATGGTCAACTGATACCTCTGGCGCTATGGATACCGCTGCAGTTGTGGGCGCTGATATGAAAAAAAATAGAGGCCTAATCTCTCGACAAGTATTTAGGAAAGGTGGAAGACCGTTTGATCTGCTGGGACATTTGCATTGTGACGTTTTCAATGAAGATAAATTTTTGATGAACGCTGTAGAGTTACGTGTTCATCTTATCCGCGCAAAGGATGAATATTGTCTCATGGACGATACTACACTTAATTATAAAGTAAATATTGTGGAGGCCTCTTTAATTGTTCAACGCGTGAAACTCAGCCCTGGAATATTGATAACTCACGCTAAAACGCTTGCAAAGACAACTGCAAAATATCCCTTGACCCGTGTTGAGGTTAAATCTTTTGTTCTGCATAATGGAATTATGGGAGAGACGATGGATAACGCAATTTTAGGGCAACTGCCTAAAAGAATTATACTTGGATTTGTTGACAATGCCAGTTTCAATGGAGCGAGGAAGAAGAATCCCTTCAACTTCCAGAATTTTGGAATCAACTTTTTATGCCTGAATGTCGATGGACGCCAAGTACCTACGAAACCCCTGCAACCGAGTTTTACCTCTGACGGGTGTCTAGATGTGGAAGCTTTTAATACTTTATTTGCGGGGACTGGAACGCATTTTAGTGACCATGGAAATAACATTTCTCGTCTAGCATATTCCGACGGCTTTTGTTTATTCGCCTTTGACCTGACTCCCGATTTATCTGCAAGTTCTGCCGGTCATTGGAATCTCGTAAAGAGTGGGAGTGTTCGTATTGAAGTACGATTCAACAAAGCAACAGAGCAAAATGTAAATTGTCTGCTATATGCTGAATACGATAATTTGTTGGAAATTGACTCAACAAGACAAGTTATTGTCGACTACAGTGGTTGAAAAAGAATACTAAACTATTTAATAGAGGTTCACCACACAATTACGTTAGTTGCGTCCAAACAACCGAGCAGGTGTCACACCATAAACCTTTTCTACCCGGGTCACAAGGCCACGACTATTGTCCTGCGTACCATCGTCTTATGAATACACTTGAGCTCCTGAAGGTACTACCCCATACCGATGCATCAATTGGAGGCGTCTACCCTGCTGACCGTGTCCCCTGGACATGGTCCCGGCCCTGTGCCATCATCATCAACACCGATAACCACAACCAAGCAGGAAGCCACTGGGTTGCCGTTTACCTCGGTTCAAATGGACGAGGAATCTATTTCGACAGCTTCGGAATGCCGCCCTTCGACACAAGAATCGCTCAGCGTCTTAAGCGAAATTGCCATGTATATCAATGGAACCAGAAAAGACTCCAAGATATATCGTCTGATGTTTGTGGCCAGTACTGCATTACTGTGCTTCACTGGTTGTTCAATGATCGGTCTTTACAATCCTTTCATAAACTATTTTCTTCAGATACAAAACGTCACGATCGCATTATTATGAAAATGTTTAAAAACATTACTCAAAACCGAAATTGTAATCGTAAAAATTTAAGTAAACCTTTTGAGAGCTTATCTGGCAAAGGTATTTTACATTGTAATCAGCGTTCCACTAAAAAAAAATATGTACCTTCATTAATTGATCAATAATAATAATAATCATAATAATAATAATAATAATGATAATAATAATAATAATAATAATAATAATCATCATCATCATCACCATCCTTTACACCTAAGAAAATTATGTATCCTAGACAATAAGAATAATTTCTGAATAAATAATTTATGTAATCCTATAAATTGAGCGTTATGTAGTCATTTCTTATTACCACCACCCACTTTCCACCCGCCACTCATTTTCTATCTGGCGGCCATTTTCCACCCACCACCCACTTCCTGTGACCCTCGGACCCCAACTTTGAGGCCCTGCACCCCAGGGAGCCCCCAGGGCGCCGGCGGCCTCTTCAAAAGCATGCCGCCGAGGGGGGAGGGGGGACGTACACGTGCACTTCCTGGAAAAAAGGGGGGGAGGGGGGAGAATTCCTGGAAAAAAATTCGTCAATAATGCCCTCTTACTACTGACCTCACTAGGTTTTCTAGTGATGCTTCCAGAATGAGGAAAATTCAAATTTCCCTCTGCCTAGCGCTCTTTTTCGAATTTTGGGAGACGCTAGATGGCGCCTACTACCCGATCGCGTGTTCTAACACTGCACGTGCCAGAACACATGCATTTTTGGGGTTGTTTGTGTGTTGTTTTGGCCCCAAAAAAATGCAGCGGCTGCTACGGCCTTCCCCACCTACTTCAGGGGGTTTTGGCCTCGTCCTCGCCAGTCGAGGGTTTCCCCATCCTCTCGTGGACGGTAAGTTTCTGCACCTTTCAATGCAGGTTCTTCATCTCCTTCCTCCTCGTCCTGGCTTCCTCGGAACTTTTCGGTGCCTTAGTT
This sequence comes from Diachasma alloeum, assembly GCF_001412515.2. Lineage (NCBI taxonomy): Eukaryota > Metazoa > Arthropoda > Insecta > Hymenoptera > Braconidae > Diachasma > Diachasma alloeum. The sequence continues at coordinate 16,740 of NW_021680903.1, read as the reverse complement.
CGCCTGGGCGTCTCCTCGTGGCCGTCTCTCGAGGTGGGCGGGGTCGAGGGCGGCGCTCTTTCCTTCCACTGCCTCTTTGTCTCCGCCTCCATGGCTTTGAGGACATCCCTGAGGATGTTTTGCCTAAACTTGGAGATCCAGGGACCCCTGGCCTTCCTTTCTGCTGGACATAGTCCCTTGTTTCCTTCCCCGGTCGTCCGCACCTCCAGCAATAGGTGGTGAGGGGTTCAGGACAATTCTTTCCGCCGTGCCCAGGCTTCTTGTCATTCCAGCAAAGCCTTGCTGGTGCAACCCTGGGATGGCTCCTCTTTATCGCAGTTCTCTCCTCGTAATGAGGATCCCCGTCGAGGCGAGATGCTCTGGTGACGCTCTCACCGTCCCCAGGGATCTTCCTCTTCGGGATTCTTGCTCCAGGGGAGATTCCTGCAGGTCCCTCGCCCCCGAGCTGCAACACCTGGAGGCGCAACTCTCTCTCCTGCTTTTGGGAGTTAGGGTCGACAGGGCGTTGGAGCCCTTTTCTCCTTTTCTTCCTCTGGTCCCTCGGCAGTGTCGAAGCATCCATTAACTCGGGGATGATCAAGTCTGCGTTGCTTTGTAGTGGCCCAGACTTAACAACCGTCTCTCCCTCGACAGATTGAACCCCGTCGAGGGTTTCTCTCAACCCCTGGGGATTGTACCAACCCTCCTTGGCTTCCTCGGCCTTTTCCACGACCTTCTGCACCAACTCATCGAGGATCTGGTCCTTCACCATTTCTCTCGGCCACTAGATTCACCAGGCGTACACTGTATTAAACTTTTCCACAAGGGAGCACCTGTCAAATTTCTTCCACACTGCGTGATGGTCGAAACAGGAAAGAGCTCACCTCGTGGTCCGAACTCAGGACTCGCCAGGAGTCGAGAGTGGGGGGACAAGGGCCGATCTCGATTAAATAGATCACCAGAGGTGGTCCCCCCTGGTGACACTTGATCGATATTTGCATATCGGCGCGATCTTTGAAATACCTGAGATGACCCGTCAATCAAAGTTATTTAAACTCTCGCCCCTTGACTCGGCCCGTCAAGTGGTGCACCCCTGCGAGTGGAATCTGTACCTCTGAACACCGTCGGTCGGTAAAGTTACCCCCGGAGGACTGACTCTTTCGAAATTTCCATCGGAAAAAGCTCCTTTCCGGCTCCGAGGCCATCCTTCCCCCGGGTGAATGAGGGGAACAGCATTCAGTGCAACAGAAGAGGCTCCCACGGAGTGGCAAAATCGATGCTTTCGCTTTTCAGCGGAGGAAAATTATCTCGTCACCTCAAGATCATCTTCCTCGGGTGAATGAGAGAACGAAGTCATCGGTTTCGCAGGACCTTTCCTCACGATGAAATTCCGCACTTCCAGATTCACTTTGTTTGCACAAAAGAAAAATCCGTCACTCTCGGAAAAAATATTTCTGTTAATTTTTCGCCGAATTATCCCTCGGATAATTATTTTCCTTTCGGGGAAAAAGTAAAATTTTCACCCGGGTCACCACTAGGATGATTTCTCCTCCACATCTCTGAGGTTTTCTCTTACTCCGTTTTGGCGTGGCCCCAGGTTGGGCGCCATTTTGTAAGGGGTGTTTGCTGGTGTTTCACCAGCAGAGATCCCAAACTACTTTGACATCTTCTCTATCGCTCAATTATTGGGCGCCAGCTGGATTTTCACAGAAAATCCAACGGTAAACCGGCCTCAGACGATAACTCATCTACCCTGAGGACTTCTCGGGGCGGGACTAACTATGCCGAGCCAGCATCAGCGTAATAATGTAGAGTGGGCGAGGTCCACCATACTAGCAGTAATTCACTCGATCGATCTTCGTTTTTCAGCCGAGAGATCGCGATAAAGCCTATCTTCCAGGAGCCATTTCTCCGTGTATCTTTCGCCGAGGATGTTTCCACTCCTCTGACGTATTTCTTTTCTCTCCAGAGTGGCTCAACTCTGGAGAGGTCGATCATTACCTGCGAATCCTTCTCACTCCTCGGAGCGCTGAACATTGAGAGGCACATGCGACACAGGTATTCGGAGACTTATTCTCACCCACCTGTGCCCACCCCAACTCAACCTCAATGCTCGGTAAAAGCACTATCATCGTGGGCCTATACACAGATTACTCGTCGTGGAGGCACGTGCGGTCGGGCCTCCAGGAGTCGGTCTAACTCCCGGCCCACGGATTCACGCCAACACCACTACTTTCATCCAAAGTGATAGATCCCTGAGAACATAGAATTAAAACATCCCACGTCCTCAAAGTAATCCAATCATTCTGTTTGGGACGCCGAAGCGTCCCATTCTCTCGTTGTGTCAGATCTTGTCCTCACAACGTACCCTCGTAATCCATACGGATTAATGCCACTAACGACTGTGCCGAGTAACCGGGAAACCATTCGCTCGACTCCAGTGCCTGTCACCGACTGTCCCGAAATCTACTGGGGCCTTCTCCTTCTAGTCTGAACATCTCAACGGCGGTGGGTCATCCGTTACTCCACCACCACCAATCAGCTCGACAGCAATCGAGGGAGCGCTAATCCTCTCACCTAGCCGTTGGTCCCTAGTCTAAGTCGATAGCGCCTCTAGAATCGCCCAGTTGGAACGCCAGTACGTTGGCCCTTTTTCCCCAAACACAGCTGGGGGAGTTTCTAGATAAGGCGACAGGGTATCGACAACCTCTCTATAATGTTCAGAAGCATGGTTCCACCCAAACCACGCCTCTTGGAATTATTTGATTGGTCTATTCACTTCACGCGCGGTTCACTTTATCCGCCGCTCGATGTCACTCTCATCTCGCGATCAGCTTCTTCAGCTGGCGTTAGTTGCCGCTCCCTACTCTTTCCCTCACTCTAACCATTCTTGACTCATGGGTTTTTATGTTGGTAAAACAGTTTACAGTAACGAGAAAATCTCGTTACAATAACCATGACCAGAGCGATTTTCTTTCGGTTTTTGTTCACAAAGTTCTCTTAATCCATCATGATTTTTACACGCTTGGATTTGTCTTTCTTCATTTGTAGTACATTTACCGGGCCGCGTGATTACCTTAATTTGTTCCGTTTCTGGGACAGGGTTTCTAGACAACGCATCAGCATTTGAATTTATTTTACCCGGTTTATAAATTACATCAAAATCATATTCACCCAAGGCTAGTCGCCATTTTATAACTCTGTTATTTACTCCATTCGCAGTTTTACGCCAAACAAGAGGTTTATGATCAGTTACCAAAACGAATTTTCTTCGATAAATATAAATTCTAAACCCTTGAGCACCATGCATAATTGCTAATGTTTCTTTTTCGTAACTTTCATATTTAAGTTGAAGTCCTCTAAGAACTCGCTAAGTATAAGCCATTGGTAAATCCTTTCCAATTTCACCTTGAGACAGAACTCCCCCGATTGCTTCTTTAGAGGCATCTGTTGTTATTATCAATAGTTGATCAAATTTAGGATATTGTACGATAGCCGCGGTTATCAGTCGGGTCTTCAAGGCTTGGAAAGCTTTTTTCGTATCTGGAGACCATATAAATTTAACTTTTTTCTGTAATAATCGAGTCATGGGCTTGGCTAATTCCCCATAACCTTGGATAAATTTCCGATAATACGCTTATAATCCTAGAAATGTTCGAATTTTCGTTCGATTAATGGGAGTATGAAATTTTTCAACGGCTTCGATTTTCTTTGCATTTGATTAGAGTTCGTCTGCTCCGATTATATGTACTAAATAGGCGACTTCTCTTTTTAAAAATTCCGGTTATAATTTGAGATTTGCTTAGCGCCACCGCTGCGTTAGCAATTCGTACTTGGATGTATGTTCTTCCAAATCTTTTGCATAGATCACTATGTCGTCTAGGTAAACAAAGAATTCCACTCCTTGTAACCCAGTCAAGACTGTGTCCATGATTCTTTGGAAAGTGGCAGGTGCATTTTTCAATCTCATTGGTATTCGCTCAAACTCGTAATGACCAAAGGGTGTTGTAAAAGCTGTTTTATGTCTATCTCGGGAATCCATCTTGATCTGATAGAATCCTTGAGCTAGATCAAACACAGAAAAATATGTCTCTCCACCAAGTTGATTTAATGTTTCTTTAATATTAGGTTCTAAGGATATTTTCCCGGGTTGTCTCCCTAGGAAAAATCCAAACTTCTTTTTAAACGTCTCTATCGCTCGTTTGTTGGGCGCCAGCCGAACCTGCACGGGAGGTTCGACGAAAACCGGCCTTCGAAACACTCTCGTCTACCCAGAGGACTTTTTGGCTGGACAAAGGATTGCCTAGCTAACATCAGCGTGATACGGTATAGTTGGCGAGGTCCACCAGGAGTATTACTATCACATTCTCACGAGCCTTTGCAAGCAGTGTATTATGCCTTACAGCATAATCCCCATAATGAATTAAATTCATGCCCCTTGTGGAGAGTCTTTCGACTCTTCCAGTGTTCATTCTCCCCCCGAGTATTTCGACTCAGGCGAGTTTTCAGAGTCAAGTACGAATCAGCCGGGACTCCTCAGAGCCTGGGACGTCGAGAGGGTGATCAGACCAAGGTGGGACTACGTTACCCACCGTACGACCACCCACACTCTTGACCACCAGTTATCGCCTCGGTCATCGCGAGCCACCGTGTCCGGTACTACTAGACCGTTGGCGTATGATCGGGCCGGCAGGAGGAATTACTCCACTCCAGGCCCACGGGCCCATACGCCCCGAATCGTTCCGCTGAGACTGGATAACGCCGGGTACATCAGAGTCATCACTTTGCGTCCCGAAATAACTCCTTTTTACCAGCGGGGGATGCAGGAGCATCTCCCTACGCTCGCCGCCAACGGTTATTCACCGAGGTGACGTAGAGTCCGAAACTCCTTATCATGGCTTCTTCAACCATTCCTCCATCCAGCACACCGAGAGATTTTTCCAACCTCTCGGTTCAAGCGCTGGCGTGCGACTCTCGGAATCTCACTAGGGCCTTGCCTCCTTGCCTCTGGATATCTCGGCGACGATGGTCATTCCGTTACCCTATCCCCACCAATCAACCCGACGGGATCACGAAGGTACCAGTCCTTTCACCTGGCTACGTTGGTCCCTAGTCTACTCCGACACAGCCTTTAGAATCGGCCATTTGGAACCCCTGCACGTGGGGCCACTTTCCCCCAAACACAGCTGGGCAACTTCTAAAATAGCGAGAGTAACAGCACCCTCCAGACCTCCGGGGGTCGCGGTTTCACCCATAACCGCTATGCCTTTGGTTTTTCATTGCTCCGTGGTTCTTCTCATCTAGTCGTGGCTTTCTTCAGCCGCCTCTAGATGTCACTTCCTATCTCTCTTCTAATGAGTTTAACAGTTCTCTTTCCTGTTTAAGGGGATTTCAACCCATAACGAGAAAATCTCGTCACAAGGTAAAGGGTAAGCATCTGCGATTGTAAATTCATTTCCTGCGCGAAAATCTATCACTAAGCGCCATCGCTTATTTCCATGAGAATCAGGTTTTTTTGAAACGATCCAAACCGGACTGCTATACGGTGATTTGGATGGGCGTACTAAACTTTTTTTCCTTAGTTCCCCGACTTGAGCATCTATCTCACCTCTGAGTGACATAGGTTGACGATACTGTTTTGTACGAACTGGATAGGTTGTTGGTAATTATTCTATGAGGATGTAAATCAGTTGGGAAAATTGGTTCGTCAGGTAATTGATAAATGTCGGATAATGTCAACAGGAAGTCTTTAATATAAGCCGCTTCTTCAGAGTTCAAATGATCGAATCTTAAAAGTTCTTTCAATTTCTCATATCTTTCGTGTTTATTTGTTATCAAAGTCAATTCTTCAGTTTTTGGAATGTCTAAGGTCAAATCAGTACCGTCTTCATTATTGATTATTAAATTATCTTGGAAGAGGGGCGCTAGTGAGCCAGAATAGTGAGTGGTTGCGCGTGTCTTATCGGGACAAAGTTTTCAGTTCTTTCTCAATAATGACAGTGCTTTATTTGCCGTAAATTGCTCTAAGAAGTAGATCCGAATGTGTTGTGAGTTTTAAATAATCAACTGTGCCTGCCCTGATGACCGAGGTTTCTATTGGAGCCTCCAAATCGAGTGGGCTGGCGAGAGGTTAGTTTTGGCGGTTTCTACTTGTTGCGAGCATGCCAGGCAGCCGAGAAATAACCCACCCAGTCGATAAATCAGAACCGATAATCTGCCGGTGACACCTTGCAGCTCTGTAATCAAACACCTCAACGAACTGTTAAAGGCAATCAGCTAACCAGCCAACTGTCATTGACCTCAAGTCGTCATAGTGAGAGAGTAGTGGCGTAGAACCCGCCAAAAACAAACTACCTGAGCAGTGTCTTCTCCCCCGGCAATACTCCCATACCAAAAGGGCCCATTGAGAACTTCGTCATCAGAACCAATTTAAAAAGAAAAGATCGTGAACCTACTGATAACTTGTCTCCACAAACTGGGTCAGTCGAGCGGTCCTTTTCGACTTCAGACTGTCTAGTGAAAAAACCATAATTGTTCTCCTCACCCTCCCCTAGTTCACAAAGCACCAAGATGCAGGGTAATTCAGCCAACGCTGCTCTAAACTCTGAAGCCACGAATATTATTCTGGAGAAAATCGCGGGCCTCTCAGCCCATATTCAACAATCCCATGAAGATCACTCAACTCAACTTCGTCACCTGGAAACCTCGATCAACACCAAATTCGAGGAACACAAGGCTATCCTCCCTCGAGTATCGAGTCGATGAGCTCAGGGAGGAAAAGAACTCGGAGAACCTGGCTGTCAGAATCGATGCCCTAGAGAAAAATTCTGGTGACGAGGGTGCGGGTCCTGGTAACGAAAATTTAATCAATTGGCTAAGCAAAATAACTAAAAGACTAGAGGAGCGTGAAAAGAACGAGAAGAAGTACAATATTACTATCTACTGACTGAACCTAGACCTGAATCGCCAGTCTGCTGTTGAGGCCCTCCTTTCTAACCACTTCAATCTGGCAAACCCTAAGGACGAAATTGTGGAGGTCTCCATCTCGGGCAGAGAGGGAAAAAAATTTCACCACGTTGTGATGAAGAGAGTTGAGACTAAATTACAAATCCTGAAGACCAAAAGTCAGATACTCAAGAACGTGAGGTGGCGTGGAGAGCCAGACAACTTGCCAGAGCAGAACGTGCCAACGGCCACGTCACCAAGGCAAGCTGTAAGAAGGTCACCATCGATGATGTCTCTCATGGTTGGAACCAGGCGCTGGGCACTTTCGTCAAGGAACCCTCAAAGTCTCTCCCCGCCAAGGATGGAGTCAATAAAGGGAGTGATCACCGTCCTCTTAAATCGGGCACTGGTGGCCAGACATCCTCTGATCCTTCAGCCCCACACCTACGTCATTAACTCTTCACCTACATAGTGTTCTCTCTCCCCTAGGGCAAGTTTATTTTTTGGAACTGCTACGGTGCCAAGCACATTTGGGAAGTTGCAGATATCCTGGGGGAGGCTCCTGTCATTGGCATCTCCGAAACGTGGTTGGAAACCGACCCACCTCGGCTTCCTTACTGGATCGAGAACAACTATTTATGTATTTGGAGTCATGCCACTAGGGAGGGGGAAAGAGGGAGAGGCAGCGGATATCTTCTACTGCTTGTCGATCATAACATCCAGGGAAAAATAATTGACATCTCCTGTTGGTGGATCTTCGCACACCTCAGTAAAAATGAAACAAACCTGTCTATCGGGCTTGCGTACATCCCTCCCTATTCTGATCCCGACCAATACGCTTTGGTTGTCGACCTGTTGGGAGTGACAATTGACGACGTTATGGAGAGCACAGGTGAGTAACCGCTGTTCATCGGAGGCAACTTTAATGGATGGATTGGCCAGATCAACGACACAATTCCAGTAGAGCTGATCCAGGACTCAGTGCTTTCAAGTGATAGAGTGTTCTGTGATAGTAATAAGAATAAAGAAGGCGAACTGTTAATGGATGTAATATGTGAGAATGGATTATTTGTGCTAAATGGCAGAATATCAGGGGACTGTCCTGGCCAATCAACTTTTTGTAATCATATAGGTACCAGTACGGTGGACTTTTGCTGGGCAAACGTTGCTGCTTTAGGCCTCGCGAATAATCTAACAGTTTTCGATGAAATTTTTATTTCTGACCACTTTCCGGTCATACTCTCTGTTTATACTCCGGGTCCCCCAGGGGTGACCGTGAGTCAGGAACAGTTAAATTAATTGAAAAAATTGAATGGTTGCCTGAACACCACCTAGAGTTTACCACTGAATTGGAACGTTTGCTCAGCGAGACTCCATCGGTGCAGGTAGAAGGAGTCGATTTGAAAAATGATTTCCTAACTAATTCAATAATCCACGCAGCTAGAGATGCAGGCACGGTCAATATCTTAAAAATTAAAAATAACTCAGCCGTATTCAAACAAGGTCCAAGTAATAAATGGCACGATGAGGAATCTAAATCATGCAAATCCGAAATTAATGAAGCTTGGAAAGCTTACAAAAGAAATAGAGTAAACAATGATAAGGATAGTGATAAACTGCTGCTGGTAGAGTATAACACGAGAAAAGCAGATTATAAGAGTTTAATTGTTTGTTAGAAAAGGGCCTACTTTATAGAATTAAGGAACAAACTAGCTAATGTCAGAAATACCATTGAATTCTGGAAAACAATCAGGAAAATTAACGAAAAACCGGCTTGCTTTAATCAAATTACAAAAGAAAAATGGGAAGAATTCTATAAAAATGTTTATCCACCAAGAAACCTTATTGAGCTGAACTTAACGGATATCAGACACCCAATATTAGATGCTCCAATCTCTCTAGAGGAGTTGGAAACGGCTCTGAAGTCCTGTAAGAATAACAAGGCCCCTGGGCCTGATCAGGTCAGCAACGAGTTCTTGAAAGCCATTCCGCCCAATGGTAAAATCTTGCTACTTGATCTATTCAATGAAATATTTGAAAGTGGTATTGTCCCTGATTCATGGCCAGGTGCAGCCTTATCGATGCTTTATAAAAAAGGAGACAAAAATGATTCGGGAAACTACAGGAGCATAGCGCTCATAAACAACTCTGAAAATTTTCACTAAAATTTTAGCCAAGCGGATTGAAACATGGGTGGAAGAGGCGAAACTTCTCCCTGAATCACAAGCGGGTTTCAGACGTCACAGAGGCTGTGAGCATCAAATTTTTGCCTTGATAGTTAAAATTCAGATGCAGTTAAGACTTGAAGGCAACGTGGCTTATGCTATTTTCATAGACTTTCGAAGACCCTTCGATTCTGTTCCACACAGCCTTCTGTGGCAGAAATTATTTAGCCTAGGCCTCAGCATGAACATAATTCAGGTCTTAAAAAATATTTATGCCACTCATGTNTAGCATAATTAAACTATATCATTCCAGTAGAAAATAGTAATAATTTTTATCATTGATATTCAAAAAAATGTTAAAACGCCACAACTGTGATGGTTTACATCAGTGATTGGCGGTAGTAATGCTGAAGATAGGAAACTTCATTGTTCCAATCGTTGGGCCAGTGTTTACTAGCGGTGGCGCTGATGGCGAGCTCCATCAGTAACGATGCGATCGCAGCCCCCTCATTGATAGATAGGTGGCGCTTCGCATATCTCCGGTAACGAGTAGACTTTCTCGCCTCTATAATAGTGAGTTCATCAGTCGTAGAGGAAATAGGATCTTTCTTTCTGCGACTGACCACCGAGGAGAACGAATCAACCACAATTAATTTGACCGGTGTTTTGTGTTTGTAAAGTGAATCTTTTTATATCCAAAAATGGCACGTCGTCTGGAAACCATCGTCTTTTCAACGAATGAGGAAATGGATAATCTCCAACCGGGTGACAATACAACGTATGTATTTTTTCAATTTAATATGTTTTTGATGGATATTTTTCTCTTCTCTTCTCGCGTGTCGTTTCTCATCACCACGTGGGAGGATAATGGCACACGTTATCCGTTGTGATCCTCAATCATTTTTGGTTATAATAATTAAACAAAATAAGTAAACAATTACCAGTGTTTTTTCATTTAAAATTGGGATCCATCGCTGCATTTAAAACAAAATATATTTTTCATCAATATTTTTGCTTTTTTTTTACTGTGTGTAGTCTCCATCAATGGCGAATGTTATCCGTTGTGATTCCAAGTCATCATTGGTTATATCTCGAATAAAAATCAGTCGTTTTTTATTTAAAATTGCGATCCATCGGTGTATTTAAAACAAAATAATATATTTTTTATGAATATTTTTCTTTTCTTTTACTGAGTGTAATTTTTCAACACCGCTCGATCGAGTAACGGCGGATGTTAACCGTTATGACGTCATCTATGGTTATGATTCGAACAAAAATCAGTGCTTCCATCTGAAATCGCGATTCATCATTGTGCCACAATGAATTATTTCGGGGAGAGTAGTGGATAAATGAGATAAAATATTTCGAAAATGAAAACAATTAACAATTGTAACGAGATTTTCTCGTTACGGGTTGAAATCCCCTTAAAAAGATACGTGAACTCTAAAACTGAGACATGAAGCGACATCTAGAGGCGGCTGAAGAAAGCCGCGACTAGATGAACTGAGCGACAAACCGATGAAAGACCTAAGGCATAGCGGTTATGAGTGAAACCGCGACCCCTGGAGGTCTGGAGGACGTTACTAGACTATCGCTATTTTGGAATTCGCCCAGCATGTGCTAGGGGAAAAGGGGCCGACGTACAGGCTGTCCAACTGGGCGATTCCATAGGCTATGTCAGAGTAGACTAGGGACCAACGGCCAGGTGAGAGGACTGGTGCCCCCGGGATCCCGTCGGGTTGATTGGTGGGGATAGGGTAACGGAATGACCTATCGTCGCTGAGATATCCAGACTAGGGGGAGAAGGCCCTAGTAAGATTCTGAGTTAGTCGAACGCGGACGCTCGAGCGGGGAAGTCGAAAGGATTTCTCCGAGATATACTGTGGTGTTGGCTTGAAAGATGGCCACGGGAATGGTGGGCGAATAGCTCAGCGCAGCCAGGTGCATAACTGATGGTAGCGAGCGTAGGGGGATGCTCCTGCATCCCCCACAAACGGGAAAAGAGTTATTTCGGAACTCTTAGTGACGACTTTGTTGTTTCCGGCGTTATCCGGCTCGGCGAAACAAATGTCGTGCACATGGGCCCGTGGGTCTGGAGTAGAGA
>NW_021680903.1:2571-4130 GCF_001412515.2 Diachasma alloeum | reverse complement strand
ATCAAATTGATACGCGCCCTAATCCCCCCACCCCCAACACCTGTGAAATTGGGGGAAATGACCACGGAAAGCGTCCTTTCCCGCCTTGACCGCGTACGCGACAAGACGTGTGAATTTTCGACGCTCCCCAGAGACAAATACAACGCGAAGCAGTACACGTGGTGAGATACTCGTGAGCGATGCAGGACCATACCCTGGATGAACTGGTGCAGAAGGTGGTGAAAACTGCCGAAGGAGCCCACAAAGGTAAGACGGACTTTTCGGAGTCCGAGGCGAACCTCCCGGGTGCAAAACCCCTGGTAGGAAAGGGAGCGGATGACTCCTCAGTACCGCAAGGCACTGAGGAAACCGCCTCATTTGATTTCACGTCCCTTTCTATTACAGATCGAGACCTGACGGAGGCAGAGCAGGCCGAGATGGCCTTGCTGATGACAATGGACGAGGAGGGTGAAATTCCCTCACCTGAGTTTGAGCCTCTGGAGGCGGTGTCGCAAGTGGTAGAAATTACCACGACCGCTCCGTCTCCGGTCGCAGAGGCCACCCGGGCGAAAACCCCGGAGGAGAAGGACGCTTTGGCGAGGAGTTTGGCGGCCATACTGGTCGAGCACCCCGAGTTGATGGCAGCCATGTTTGCACAGTTGCCGCAATTCAACCCGGGGCCCTCCACGTCGGCTGTGCCGCCGCCTCCTCCCCAAGAGCAAATGGAGGTAGAGGACGAGAAGTCCTCTTACGCTTGGGTGACAAAACACGGGCGAAAATCCCGTGAGTCGACCTCAAGTAGGAAAACCCCTGCAGCGCCAGCGCTGGTCCCTGAGGCCAGGGAGAGGAGAGTAGTATAGCAATAGCGGTTGTGGCTCAATTTGACCTTGAGAAATGAGTCATCAAGCCAGAACCGTGGGGCGGGAGGGGTGAGGGGAGGGGATGGAAGGTTCTGGAAGGTTTTGCGGGGAGGGGTGAGGGGGAGAGGGGTGGAAGGTTCTGGAAGGTTTTGCGGGGAGGGGTGAGGGGGAGAGGGGTGGAAGGTTCTGGAAGGTTTCCAGGGGAGGGGGGTCGTGGAAGGTTCTGGAATTTTCGGGCGATGAGGGGTTTGGGGGATAGGGGTTGATGGCTAGGGGCTGAGAGGTAAGGGCTGAGGGGTAGGGGTTGATGACTAGGGGCTGTCACTGTCTAAAAATGATTTTTCTCAGAGCTTCAAAAATTTTTACAGCATCCATTTATGTAGAAAATCAATTGCAGCATCGAAAAATGTAGCGCGGAACTCTTTCCTTTCTTGAAGCGTCATCATCGAGATTATTCTGGTTCAATACAATGAAAGAAAAAAATGTTCGAAGCGAGGGAGCGAATGGATGGGTGAACGCAGAGAGGAAGAAAACCTATCATGTTGCATATATATGTTGAAGCGTTGCAAGGAACATTTTCGATAATTCTTCGATTATCTGTGAAGTGAGGTTTTCTATGATGAAATCCGATAATATTTTTTATGAAGCTGAATAATTTTTCAGTAAGACTCTGTTTTTTATATTCTTCTTTAATGATTCGTTACTGAGTTCTTTGATTGC
>NW_021680903.1:0-2379 GCF_001412515.2 Diachasma alloeum | reverse complement strand
TATATATATATATATATCTTTCACAATAATTGAACATCTTTCCATGAAAATTTCAGAAGAATCTTCTCAGATGAATCGATTCGGGGCATCAAATATGTTTTAGTATTTTTTTGTACAACTTTTCATGCTCAAGCTGGGTTAAATTGATGGGGGTTGACGAGGAAAAAGTGTTGTTGATCTCATGCGGAGTGTGAATGACTCGTTGAAGCAGCACCACTCATCGTTTATACGCAATCGAATTATACTCTTTAATAAGCAAGAGAAAAGATGATTCGATGCCTCTGTCCCCCTGTTCTCGAAAAACCTTTGCTGAAAAAACTGAAAAAAATTCCTCAAATATTTCTGATAGGTAGTAAAGGAAGTATTCTCAAATTAATTTGTATAGCTTGTTTTATTGATTTCCTCTGTTATGAATGATACAATTGAATAGATTTCACTTTTAGATTTTCTTCAAAACTTTACACATATAGCAGTATTTTTTCATTGGGAATAGACAATTTGGTAAGTCATTCAGTGTTGTAATGGAGTCATCACTATCATCACCATCATCCTTCGATTTATCCAGCAATGACAGGTCATGTTGATGACACCTACGGCACTCAGCAATCTCTGGATCCTTACGGTATTCATCTGGTAATTTTTCCCAAATGTCCTCTATTTCATTAAAAGCAAATTTCAGAATGAAATCCTTCGGGAAAAAAGAGATGTCCTGAGCAGACATTATCTTAAGGGTATTCAGTTGACAGTACATTTTCAAGGCTCGATTGAGACAGGGTTTACAATTTTTTTGGAACCAAATTTTCAATTTCTCAACATTCTTACGAGCACATGCGAAATGTACAGTATCATCCTTACTGTGATGACGACACATTGAGATGTCCAATGACACTAACTTTGGGCACGCAAATTCCTCCAGGTTAATCACAGGTTTCGATGAATCAAGTATTTCATCTAAAAATTGCAACTTTTGTTGTCCCTTCACGTAGATGGTGTCAGCATTTTTCACAATCCCTTCAATTACTTTTTTCAAATCTGAGTAGTGTGTGTCACCTGTTTTCCACTGGATTCCATGGAAATGTTCTGTTAACCATTTGTTAATACTTTTTGATTTTTTAGGGAGTGCGTCCCAGCTGTAAGGGGGTGCGAAAAGAAAACACTCAAGTCCTTGCCATCCACTGTCACTCGTATTGGCATTCACGCATGCCAATTCTTTGACGAGGAATTCGTCAAAGACACCTCGAAAGCCTTGGATGTCAATTATCACTTCCATTTTTCAGTACTGATTTTACAAGTGTTCAATTGCGACTGACCTCTTCGAAAGTGCAGATCCTCTTTATAGTTTCAATTTTTCTAGAATGAACAAATTGCGTCATGCAAACGAATAACATACGAATAATAACGAGTAAACAATTCCTGGAAAATTTGTCGCTTNCTTTAATCGATGGAAAAAAACGTAACTACTATAAAGTCGTTCAACAATTTAATTACCAAGAACATTTTTTTCGAGTAAAGTCTCTAACTTTGTTTTTCTAAAAAAAAAATTCTAGTGATATTTTGAGATTTCTTGATTTCTCAAGATTCCTCAGTGAGATTTTCTTCGAGTGAAATCTACCGTCTTCTTTTAAAAAATTCTAGTCATATTACTTTTTTCTAGTGAAGTTTCTAGTTTTGGTTTCCAAAATTCGAGTCACATCGATTTTTCTAACATTCTGGTCGTATTGATTTTTTTAGTGAAATCTCTAGTTTTCAATAATTCTAGTCATATCGATTCATTAGTGTTCAAGTTTTTTAATGAATGATTTTGTTTCTTCATTTCAGAACCAGTACATCTCAGTGCGTTAGACATAAGTTTTGAGGGGTTCAACATTAACTTTCATATATTTTTTACATTACCATTTAGCATAGGAACATGATCGTAAAGACCACTTCACATCGCAAAACAGTTTATACACATTTGCAATGCATATATTCGTCTCATATTCTCATATATCAATCATTGCAAAGATTTATCCAGGTTGAAGAATTTCCATTGAATTGACAACCGTTTTTGATCTAGTATAAAATTCAGGATTAGGATGCAGAAAATCGATCAGAACACGTACGAAAATTTTTAATAGAAAACTCTAAAGAATTCTATAGGAATTTCTATAAAACTTCTATTGGATTTTCTATACGTTTTTTGCCGTTTCTATTAACATGTTCGATAGAGAATATTAAATAGAAAAATGTCAATAGAAAAAAAAAAGTCAATAGAATTTCATTTTTCTATAGAATTTTTTCGACTCAAATTTTCCAAGTTTTTTAAAGTCATTTTTTATTTGCTTCTCTTCAAAAAATCGAATGAAAAAACTTAGAAAATTTGAGCCGAAAAAATTCTAT
>NW_021680902.1:204885-246434 GCF_001412515.2 Diachasma alloeum | reverse complement strand
AAAAAAAAGATTTATGACCTTTTGCACTTAACTCTTGCTGTGATGACTCCTTCTTTTTATCTCAGGAATGTCACACTTTCTCTTTTCAGCTATAAAAAAATGATTTATGACCTTTTGCACTTAACCCTTGCGATGATGACTCATTCTTATCTCAGGTACAATCTCTAAAATGTTAAAAGGTTTAGGAGTCGCGACTTGCACCGCGAATTAAAGCCGCGGATTAAAAGCGCGAATTAAAACNCGAATCAAAACCGCGAATTAAAGCGCGAATTAATTAATCCCATCCCACCACCCACTCGCGGCGCATCCCCAGACCCTTCCCAAAATGGTTGGGCCAGAACCGCCCCTATATATCTACTAACGCTCGTTCGTCGGCTTTTGTGTGGAGTTTATTCCTTTTTCATTTGGGTATGTGCACGAGCACTCTGCATCCAAATGCCTTGAGATGGTTGACATTGATTTTTTTGCTGTTCCATAATTCGTACGGTGTAATGTCCCTCGGCCTAGTCGGTAATCTGTTTTGCAAATAATTTGCTGTAATTGCAGCCTCTCCCTAGTATTTGTTTGTAAGGTTAGCGTCAAGTAGCATTGTTCTAACTGTTTCTATCAAATACCTATTTTTCCGCTCTGCCACTCCATTTTGTTCGAGGGTGTAGGACATGGTGTGCTGAAACTCGATACCATGGTGCTGCAGATGATCTTGTAGGTCGTGTCTCAGGTATTCTCCTCCCCGATCTGACCTGAATACTTTCGGCTTCCGTTCGTACTGCGTTTCAATAAATTGGGTAAAATCTTCAATTACTTGAGCAGCTTGTGATTTTTCTCGCAGTAAAAATATGTATGTATAATGACTGTAGTCATCAATAAGGGTCATGATGTACCTGCGACCTCCAGGAGTTTGTTTGTTTATGGGCATTGGACCACACAATTCTGTGTGAATCAATTGCAGTTTTCCCTGGTCTTGAATTCTGATTTCTGGGAAAGGGTTTCCTCGAAATTTTTCCTTTGACGCAGTGCTCACATACTTGCTTTAGAGGGCAATCTTCCAGAATCATTCCTTCAACTAAATTACGATTCACCATTTCTCTAATCGCTTTTGGGTCGTGGTGACCAAATCTCGCGTGCCAATGATGACTACAATTCTCTGGGTGATGTGGCATTGCTGCCAGAGCCTACTCTGGAGTTCTAAGTTTATACATGCGATCCAAGCAGTCACCAATGGCTATTTCTTGTTGGTCTTTTGAATTGGTCAGTTTGTTTTTTTTCACGTTTTTGGTAATTTTGTTTATTAAGGGCTCCTATTGATATTAATCCTAACTCAAACTCAGGGACGTACACTACATTATGGAGTCGCAGTATTGTCTTTTCACCTCTATCATTGCAGCACTTTATCTTTCCTGTCCCAATCCCGTATATCTGACATATTTCGCCGTTTGCCACAAGTACTTTCGATGTGTATGTATTATCGATCTCCTCGAAGAATATTATTTCGTTCCATAAATGACTGCTGGCTCCTGAATCCAGTAGCCAGTTAGATTTGTGCTTATCTTTGGTTGTGTGGGTCATATACGCCTCTTGTAGAATTGATTCAGTATCTCTATCCTCTTCTGTATGGCTTGAGGTCTCTTGCATTGCTACTTTAGCCTTGGCGTATTTATTCTTCTTATTTTGTCTCCTTTTCCAGTTCTTATATTGTGTACAGTCCTGTTTCATAGTTTCAGGTGTCCTGTAACATAGTTTCAGGTGTCCACGGTTGCGGCAGAAATAACACTCGAGTTGATAAGGATTATTTATTTTCATAGCGATGTCATCTGTTTCATTTGACTCCAATCGCTTTCTCCTTTTATATTCCCTAAGGAGAGTGGCCTTGACCACATCCATGGTCAATTCTTTCTCCAGCTTGACTGAGAGAACTGAGATCAGAGTGTGATATAACTGCGGCATACTTCTTAATAAATTCCACGCACTGAATTCTGTGAGTCCTGTACTGCCAAGATCAGTCAATTTGGTAATTATTACCTGCATCTGTGCAATGTGTTTTTGTAAATAATCTCCTTCTTTCAATTTCAAATCAAGGAGTTCCAGGACGGATTCAAATTTATTAATTCTACTAGCCTATTGGTGGTATGCTTTCAATGCGTTCCAGACTTCTTTTGCATTAGATGCCTTCTCAATATGTGACACTTGATCATTTTCAATTAGCAGACTGATTATATATTGAGCTTTGTCATTCAGTTCGTCCCATCATCCTATGTCTCTTGTGCCTCGTCATCCGTTGTTGGTCTATCCTTGATGATGGCTTTCCATTGGCCCAATATTTTGAATTGTCAAAATTTTATAATAAGTAATAAATGTTTCTCCACCCTGTTTGTACAGGATTTCCCTATTCGAGCAAGAAACTATTGTTCAAGAAAATACTTGTAGAGAAAATTGATGGATCAGTTTTTTACACTCGTAAAAGTTGAAATTCGTATAAGAAATTACGCGAATTATGATAATTTTTTTTCTGACAATTTAAATTCGTTTTTTCTCGTTACATTTAGCGACTCACATGATTTGAATATGCTACTTTAAAATACATTTGTTTTTCCTTTTACAGTTCATCAGGAATCATTTTTGATCGAATCTGATTACAAGTGACAAATGGTACTCCTTTTTTTGTTTCGTACTCTTTAACGGCTTATATGGAACGAAATCGAGATTGTCGAAGATTTTAATTTATGATCCCGACTTAATTATATCCTTCATCCACCGTTTCCCTATGCATCAAGATAGTTACATTAATTTAATTATGAAAATATTGAGAACCATTTGTGTTAATGCTTGTATCATTGAATGAATAGCTGATTTATTTACGAAATGCTGTACCTCATAAATCCAACACACTGAGCTTAGCAACTTCAATATTTGATGCAGATTATATCTGTCAGTATGAGTGGGAGTTATGTAGACGTAAACAGATCACTTTTCATGGAAAAATAAATATTCAATCGAAGGGAGTGATTGAGGCTGACTAAAAGGAGAATCTTCAAGATATTTCAATTTGGAGTCCTTAATATAAATTTAGTCGATAAAAATTATAGTTATAGATACGATTAATGTAAGAGAAAATAATAGAAATTAAAATCAATTGAAATTAAAAAATGATTCTGATGACAATTTTTTTAAACATAATAATGAAAACGGCTAATACTATTGTTTAAAATCTGGCCAAAATATAGTCAAATTAGTCATTCATCCTCCTCGGCAATTATCGATTGTTATCGTCAATCATCGGACACGGACGAGGCGGTCGTCTGTGTCGCAATCGTCAGTACACCATCGAACCTCATCTCGGACAGTTACCGTGACAGTTATCAGGACAATTATCGGGACATTATCGTGACATCATCTAATTGTTTTGTGTTATTACAGTCCACTCGGGAAAACTATCTATTTAGTTGTTATTGTCAACTAACGTTTCAAGTGCAATCATTTGTGATAATTAAACGGAAAATCATCCGAAATCACCTTTTTTATTATTTGTGCACCCACCCCAAATTCACCTCTCCTCCCGACCCCCCAACTCATTAAATTTCAAGTCAATTTTGAACAACTATATTTCGCACCAAGGGAGGGAAAATAAGCAAGTTGTATCTACGTGCAGAATTATTTCCTTTCGGCCTTCCCTTACTTTCCTCCCTCTCAACCAAATTCATGTTCGACCGTTCTTTTTTCAAAGATATTTTTTTTTCTATTCCACGGTCGCGTCCTCTCACTATTTCTAATTTTTTTCGCTATTCATTTCGCCCCAAAATCGTTAAAAAAGTTATTATTCATTTCAATGGACCTATACTTCACAATATATGCTTCTACAGACGCGCATAGTACTGAACATAAACATGTATTTTTCCTTGAATAGCTGAGAATTAATGAGAGATTTGAAAAGAGGGACGGAATCCGGCTGAATTTACTTTTCGAATTGACTTCTTAGGATTAAAATAACTTAATCAAGATATCCTATAAACGTTTTACCCATGGTGCTTGCCTCTCTCACAAATGTAAACATATAACTCTATCGAGTAGAAGAAGATGAAACGTATTTCTCCCAAAATATCTGATTCTCCGAACACGTACAATGAGACTCATCTCATGAAATGAAATATTAATCCAATCCAAATTAGGCAAAAGTATTCACTTTGTATTTACATGAAACACAAGATCAACCAATGACCGTACTTTTAATAATAAAAATAGTAGAAAATTTACACTTCTTAAAAAAAATAGACCATACCGAACTCTACCTTTGTCATAGCTATGACATTTCATCAAATACACAATACCATAAATTGTTGTTATGACTTTTTAAGTCATATAGAGATGAAAATCATTGATAAAATGACGATGTGTAATTTTTTAGAAAAATAGCATATTTCATAACGAGCTAAAAAACATTTTTTCACGAGTTACGAACAATATTTTTCATCACAATGTGGCGGAAATTGGACTTTTAGGCACGCGGAGCGTGCCGAAAAGTTCATTTTTCGTCACAGCGTGATGAAAAAGATTTTTGGATAAATTGCTCTATGTCCGGATGTACTGAATCGATTGACACAAAATTTTATAAATAACTGTGGGCTCAGAATACAAATTAATACCCAGAATCTCAGATATCTTACGGATACCACATTAACTTTAAAATGAAAAAATTAGAAAAACGCTGATATCTCGAAAACTTTGTATGGGCGGTTATACATATTTTGACTGATCTTAATAGAAGATATTGTGACAAATATTTTGCAAAAAAAAAATGAAACGGCCCAGTCGTTTAGGAGATATTAAGCGTAACATTTTTTCACAAAATTTAAATATCTTCTAAATTACTTATCCGATTCATTTGGTGAGCAATACAGTTCTGTAGTATCATGAGAGCTACAATCGTATCAAATTTTAACATTCTATCTTGAATTTTCGGCGAGTTATCGTTTCCACAACGATTTCCTAGTAAAATGAAAAATGGTGAATATTGCTAAACTAACCCTAGTTACATAGCAATATTTTGATTCGATTCGATAGATATTATCATAAGGAATACTGTACTGTCAAAAAACTTCAATTCGGTCACGCAGTTTATGAGATATTAAGGGAAAATTTTTTTGAGAAATTGCTATATCTCGGAAACTACTGGGCCGATTAAACTGAACTTGCACCCACAAATGCTCCAAAGTAATATAAATTATCCGACAAAATTTTTAGCTCAAACTTTAGTCCTTTTTCGGGGGGATTTATAAAAAATTTCCGAAAAATCGGCATACACATTCCGACATACATACATATATTTTCTAAAAATATCATATTTTCACGTTTCATGACATTCTACATCATTTCCAAGCAAAATTACGAGATCGTAAAAATCATAGATTATATTCGAGCCTCGTGTTCGAGATTTTAATAACTTGTAGTAGTCCGCCTGCAGCTAGGTGGAACCACACGCCTTCAGAGACCATAGAAAAAGTTGGCTGTGGAACCTCAGCGATGAAGGCTCGCCATCTTACCATTGTTTTCGTGTGTGCGCGAGTGCACCGCAAGCTTTTCAGAGTTACCAGTTTGTTTTGTTGTAATAATATATTTTTCTCCGTTTTTACACAGTTTTTCCATAGTCATGGATGACTGTAAGAAGAGGAAATTCACAAATTGTGTGGAAATCTAGAAATTTATAGTGAATTTGCAAATATTACGTGCATGGGCTTATCGACTTTTTCTTGGATAAATAATCGATTGGAAATAAAGGTAAGCGATGTTTCATGTCTCTCAGCCTTTTTATACGCTCGGGTCAGATCCTAGAGACAGAACCAATCGACGTCAAAGGCTTTTTTAAGCCGAGTTTATTCCTGGTGGAACAACTCAGCCTAACCTCATTTTACAAGGAAATTAAAGATGAGATTGTTACAAATATGTCAGATGTATCTTCATCCCTGACATCCAGGAAAGTGCGAGCAACAGCTCAGATCCTGTTGTGCTAGACACATCTGCGCCTGACACACTAACCTAAGGCTCCAAGCCTTATTCTATTATTTCAATAGTTGAATCTGCGCTTGACGCATTGATCCAAGGTTCCAAGCCTTGTGCTACTATTTCAATAGTTAAATCTGCGTTTGACGCATTGATCCAAGGCTCCAAGCCTTGCTCTACTATTTCAATAGTTGCATCTGCGCTTGACGCATTGATCCAAGGCTCCAAGCCTTGCTCTACTATTTCAATAGTTGCATCTGCGCTTGACGCATTGATCCAAGGCTCCAAGCCTTCTACTACTATTAAGATAGGTATATCTGCGCCTGATGGATCATTCAAGGCCTCAAACCTCTAAAATAATATTCCACCTGAACTAGATTCAGGGATATAGTAGTTTCTGGGCCATCGAAATCTCATGATACCGAGATCTCTTTTCAGAGTGATCTGAAAGCTCGTTGGAGTTTCTGGCTAGTCTCGGATTTGTTGAAGCACAAATTACACAGATTTGTAGAAATATCCACCAAATCTGAGAGATTGCTTTTATCTGATCTGAGATTGCTTTTATCTCCACCGAACCGTTGATCCATAGAGATAAAGAATTTTTAATCAATCTCAAAAGACGCAGGTTCGGCCCTCGTGGCATTGGTGGCGACTCCTTGAAGTCTGCTCTAGAAAGAGAAACTAGACAATCTAGTCCTCTTTCAGAAGTTGTGTGGTTCAAGAAAAATAATAAATTTATAGTGCCTTTGAGGCTACAGCTCCAGTTTAATTCTTGTATGGCTTCACATTTTTCGGAAAGCTTGAGAAGATTAAAATAAATCTTCAAAATTGTATCAAGGTTTAGAGATTTATCCACCTTTATAGGAGAGTCTAAATTCATTGGATTCAAAGGAGATTGTTTTGAGACGTAGAGTTGAAACAAACAGTTCAAAAACCATGCATGCATCAGGTTGAACAACAGGTCCAACCGGAGGCATTTCCTCAATCGTCCCAATGATTCTCGATCGACGTCAGCGTCTCCAGAGTTATCTTACTTGAGGAGAGCAAGAAGTAATAGCAAAAATCTCTGCAGCCATTCTTGAGCATTTCCTCCCCAATGGGAATTGAACTGTTCTAATAGTTTTATTTTAGAGAGACTGAAGAATTATAAAAGCCTCTTCAATTCTGATCCTTACCAATCGGTATTTCCTCCAGAATTTCAAATCTCTGAATTGAAAGGGATAGTCCTGAAGGGCGGATAAACAGTTATGTGATCATAGAGGTAGTTAAAACCTTTGTATTACTATCAGAATACTATCAGGATCAGCTCATCTCATTGTAACTTTTTGTTGGTGAACCACACGATTAACAATGTTAATTTTTCACATTAAAAGGTTGAACAAATTTATGAGAACTCATAACTTCAATTGAAGGACATGAAAACCCTTCCAAAACAAATACTTTGTGACACATTCACGGATGGAAATGTCTTCAAAGTCGTATATTACCTACCCCGGTAGATGTGGAGCATGAACAGTTCCGTTGTTTTGGTATGGGTGGTATATTTTCCAATTCTGTCATGAATCTTATTGATTCGGAGGCTTCATATCATCCACTTATCTAGATAATATTTTATTATTGGTTTTCCGGCATTTGAGTACGGTACCAATACAAAATTAAACTGTCAAGGCTCTTTCTTGTCTGAGCCGTATTAAACAGCAAAAAGCGTTGTGAACACCTTAATTTTAGCAATGACTCTTACAAGTTTTGCCTAGAAACACCTTATGAAAGATGATGTGCGTTGTAGCGATTTACGCAATAAATAGTCTATTTCATCATCTGCAATCTGGAGAATTTATTCCATTCGACTGTGTTTTCGCCTCATAAGCTCCTTGAAATGTATGGTTCTACATTGGCAAGGAGTATACGCTACACTGAAAAACTTGGAAGAATTTTAAGAAAGTCAAAATGATCATTAATTATGGAAATTTTGAATGATCTGTCGTTCTCCTCCGCCAGATCTTCCTTAGTAGCTCTTAATTGAGCTGATCAGTCTAGAAAAAATATTGTTTCAGACGCAGCCTTCTTAGGTTGGAAATCTATCTCTGCGTTAAAAGATCAAGTCGAAAAATCTGGCCAGTATGAGAAATTCACAACAATATAAATTCCTCAATGTTTTGACTATTCACCTAGCTCTTAGGTCTTTTTTCACGACCTATGATCCTGTGAGTGTTTGCTTCAATTTTATAACATCGCAGGCACTCCCTACGTTAACGGGTTGGAAGGTACAAAATTCTCTCATCTGAATAACACCTGCAGTGTCGACTGAGACTTTTCAATCTCGATTGGTGACAAAATTTTCTCTACGTTTCTCCTACATTTAGCCTGGAAATAAATTGTGAATTTGTCATGATTCGTAGAATTCCAATCGTGAGACCGATGGTATAATGGTCTCCCCCTGTTAGAGAGCTCAACTCTGCTTCCTTGCTTTGATTTATCCCATCTCAGAAACAAATTACGATATCAAATCCTTGAAGGATCTTTTACTTTCACATGGTACCAGGTGCATGTGTCATGACTGATGTTAATGTTTCTCTTTGTCCTTAACAAAGTCTACTCTTGAAAGATTGTGAATTTTTATAAATGCAAGAAAATTAACCGCTTTTCGACATCTAGTTTGATTATCCTGCACATTTTTAATGGCAGATTTGAAATAAGGAACAGCGTGTGAAACAGTCAACTCCACCAAATCAAGAAACAATGGGAAAAAATTCAACATTCCAAAGCTTGTTCAAAAAAATTTCAAACTACGTCCTGGTAAATTACAATGCACTCACATCTAGTATCTTGAGTGTATTCTGACCTACCACCTAGATCTTTCGCACTCAAGACAAATCTCTCAATTCTTCATCTTAATGAAAATCTGTCTTTCTCTCGGCCTTGAGTATTTCGCAGAGACGACAAACGTTTTCTGCCATTAAACTTGAGAACAGTATCAAAGGTGCGTCAAATCTGGATTTCACGATACCAGACAGGTTACAATCTTCTCGCCCAGGCGATCCACAGCCTGTTTCTCCTTTTCCGTTTTGAAAAGCATCATTTTTGCGCAGCCAAGGTAGCTTTCTGTAGTATGTT
Organism: Diachasma alloeum; assembly: GCF_001412515.2. Taxonomy (NCBI): domain Eukaryota; kingdom Metazoa; phylum Arthropoda; class Insecta; order Hymenoptera; family Braconidae; genus Diachasma; species Diachasma alloeum. The sequence continues at coordinate 237,329 of NW_021680902.1, read as the reverse complement.
GAGATTTTAGATAGAACATCTCTATACTGTTCGTTACATTCAGAGAGTTTATAGCTGCGAATCTCCATAAACACTGGCCTAACGGATTGTATTGTCCTATAGCCATCTTGGAGTCGATACAGCTGATTCTCAACTTACATTACTAAGTATATAGCAACTCCAGCTGCTGTGAGAAAACGAGTAAGTCTCGAAAGGTTTAGGAAGTACGATTTGTACATTTCTATAATTGCCGTTGATCAAAGCTTTGTTGTCAAAGTTCTATTGAATATGGTTTAGTTAATAACCATTCTTTTTGTCCATTAACATTCGTCTTTAAACTCTTTAATATTCATATTCATATTAAATCTGGGGTTTTATTAAAAAAAAAAAAACAACAAAACAAAACAAAAATTGGATGATCGTTGGACATCTACAAGTTTAAAATTAAAATCTCGAAGGCGAGGCTCGAATCTAATTCTACGATCAAACGAACTTACCTGTGAGTGAAATTTGATCGTGATTATATGACGAGCCTCGTCGAGCGATTCAGTCCCTCCCAAATAGCTTTCCCAAACCCGTCCAATTTTTTTACGCTATTGTTTAACATTAATCTAATGATAAGATGGCGAGCCCTCACCGCTGAGGTGCCACAGCCTACTTTTTCTATGGTCTCTGAAGGCGTGTGGCTCCATCTAGCCGCAGGCAAACTACTACAAGTTATTGAAATCTCTCGACGAGGCTTTTCATATAATCACGATCGAACCTCATTTGCAGGTAAGTTCGTTTGATCGTACAATTACAAGGCTTCCATGAGAAAAAGCATAGTGAAATGCGTAGTCGAGCTCCTCATATTATATGGTGAAACTTCCTATCTTACGTAAAATGTCCTATAATACATGATGAAGTTATTCTAAATAATTAAATATCATCAAGGAATGAAACATGAGTAGATCAATTTTAGACACAAAAATATCATTAATTCAAAAACGAGAATTTTCTTATTGTAAGAACCAACGAAAACAGAAATTATGTTTTTGAATGAAATAATGAATTTATTCAGAGAGCTCTTGATAAAACGTCCATTAAAATCTTAGTTCAATTTCCAGGTGCATTTTTATTCCTATCAAACAAATAGTTTTATAAACGTACACAAATGCTTTCACACAAGTAAAGACTATTAGTTGGAAATGGAATCATTGTTTGGACGGCGGAGGAAAACAATTTATTTATGTGTAATAATTCTCTATTTGAATGAAATCAATTGCTTATTAAGTTATAATTAATGATCTACATGTATGGTGGCACAGACTAAATTCACAAATAAATAAACAGGTGTACCCACTTCAGGTAAAGTATTTTTAAGTGATGAATGATAGTTCATAAGAACATAAGAACATCAAGTTGATTTTCATCTTATTCATATTTGGAACATGGAACATTACTCAATTCGACACTTGCCCCAAGATAATAAATTTATGATGCCAATCCTAATAATTTCAAACCCTTTCGATGACGAGAACCGTGTAAACCCTTTGTCAAAATGTCTGCTGTCATCTCGATCGTCGGGATATAGTTTCCACTCAAGTCGTGGTCGCTCTCAAGTGCTTGTCAAACAAAATGATGTTTTACATCAATGTGTTTTGTCCTGCTATGATATACTGGATTCTTTGCCAGTCTTAATGCCCCATTGATGTCACAGAATAGTGCTGATTTAGTTAACCGTCCGAATCCTAATTCAATCAAGAATGTCCTGAGATATAATGCCTCTTTCATTGCTTCTGTTAATGCCACGTACTCTGCCTCTGTTGACAATAGAGCGACTGTCCTCTCCTTTCTCGATTCCCATGATATTGGAGAACCTCCAAGCATAAATGCGTATCCAGTATATAATGATCGATCGTCTGAACAATTTGTCCAATCACGTTTAGCTGCATTCCAGTGATTTGTATTGTGGCATGTATTATATTGTCTCAAGTAACTCGTGACAAAAGCAATATCAGGTCGTATGCAGACAGCCAGATACATCAGTGAACCAATCAATTCCTGGTGAGGTAAATCATTTCTCTTCTGATCAATCTCCCCTTTCCTCCACTTGATACTTGTATCAACTGGAGTGATTACTGGGTTTGCTTCTGTCATGTTGAATCATTCAAGTATTTCATTTATGTGTCCTTCTTCATTCGAATGAAAACCACGTTCGAGTTTTGTAAATTCAATCCCCAGGCAATATTCTACATTTCCAAGACTCTCAAATTCGAAATATCTCTTCAGATTGTCTTGAAACTTCTCAATCTGTTTCTCATTCTTCGAAATTACGAGAATATCGTCCACGTAGATTATCACCATGAATATTTCTTCCACTCGTACAGCATTTTTCAGTCAATTTCAAGTGCCAGCGACGTCTAGCTTGACAAAGTCCATATAATGCTTTCTTCATCAAACAAACTTTATCGCCTTTTTTCACTTCTTGAAGCATTCGTTCTGTTTTAGGTGTGTCTGAGCTGTCTCTTGTTTCTGTTGAAATGATTTCTTCAAGTGTTTTTTGTGGAAACTCAGGTAAGTCCATCAATATTTTTTCTTCAAGATCTCGAACTGCTTGACTTTCATTCCATATTTAGTCGACATAGCAATCATCATACGTATTGAACTGATCCTAGCAACTGGAGCAACAGTTTCATCGAAGCATATGCCTAGACGCTGTGGAAAACCTCTCGCGACAACTCTAGCTTTTCGTTTGTCCAATGTCACATCAGCATTATACTTATTTCGAAGCATGATTCTACTGCTGTTTCTTCATTCCGTGGTCGATCAACGATGATCCACGTGTCATTTTTTATTATCGATTTCATTTTTAAAGCCAGTGCTCGAAGCCATTCAACCGAGTTTGGTCTCCTTAGAGCTTCTCGTACAGGTATTTTCGCTAGACCAGCGAAATCATCAATCTCTTCAACGTTAGTCAATTGGAACATTTTTCTTAGTCTTCTTGGTAGTCCAGTTCTGAGTTTTCCAGGTCTTTCCCTGGCTCTCTGCATTTCAAAAATTTGTTTTTTATCTGAATTTCCTGGTTCTTCAGCAACTTCTTTGATCCGTTCATGTTCTGGTGTACCTCGCCCATTCAGCTCATGTTCTGGACCAACATGTCCATATAGCTGTTCTGCTGAAGTAGCTTCTCCATTACATTCTTACCGAACGTCTTCAAAGTTTTCTTCAGCATCAAACCAATTTGCTTCATTTTGTAACGAACATATGGGGCTGTTCGTTAGGACACCACAATGCCATAAGAACAACCAAACCCCGTAACATAGGAAGGCGATTCGTGAGTAAAACGGGTAGAGAGAGAGAGTTTTGTTTAGGGTTTTGGTAGTTCCATTAAAAAGTGGCAAAATGTTAAATTGTCCCCGCGATAATTAAATTCGCATCTGTTTACTGTAATAATTATCGATATCTGATTAGTTACGCGTTTTTGAGGATCCATGGAATTATCGCGAAGAAGGGCCAAGTTAGGAGTTATCCGGTAATTTTTGTGGGATCAACCCTATTGTTAATCCCGCGGGAAATGGATTAGTTGCAGTTGCAATACTGGCGCCCCAAAATTTTGTTGGATTTTTCGGGGTGAACTGGTTACCTTTTGTGTTTTTGGTGTAAGGTCCTTTGGAATAAGTGCAACCCTTGTCTCCAGCGAATTGCCAGGTGGCTTTAGAGTTTAGTTCAGAAGAGTAATTTGATAATTCGAAATGATAAGTAATTTGATTTTATTTGTCTTTTAACCCCGTGAATCCCGGAGTCCCGATCAGTGGGAGGCACCAAAAACCCTCAGTAATTATCCGAACGTTCATCTGTTCGGCTCAGTCCGGTCAAATAATTAGTTAATTTATTGTTTTCGTTTAGTTAAACTGTTAGGACTAATTCAAAAATGTTATCGGCACTTACGTCTTTACATTTGCCGACAAAATTCGGGGTCTTTCGGGAGGTCCTCGCGAAGGTAGGCGTGTGCGCACCAATCAAAAGGATTTTCATTGAACGGTGAGTTGTCACTTCTTAATCGTCGCGAGACGTTCAGAAGTTGAGTTAGTTGCATTCTGACCCCCCCGAAATAGTGAGTGCAAGTAGCACGGGATTATCATCGATAGTGACCATGTGGGATTATACCGGTCCAAAATGGGAAAGAGGGAGAAAAAGCACAAAAAGATCCCACAAGTGAGTTTGTTGGCTAATTAATTCATTCTGAATATATTTCAGAGCGCCAATTTCCATCTCATGGTGGTTTTCGCACGCGTGGCCTTCAGGCACATGGCGCGTTTTTCTTTTTCTTTTGAGGGTAAAAATGTATTTAGTTTCTTGCGATTAATTATTTAAAGGTGTCAATCAGGTCGGGATTAATTTTTTTTCTTGCTATTGTCCGTATTTTACCCGATAATTCACGCGATCCATTCCATCAAATGTGGTGGTTAATTCCCTTAAAAGGGTCATTTCCGGTATAAACCCCGGCTCTGATTATTCAATAATCGCCTCATTAAATAGGGCGTTTCCGTTTGGAAATATTAGAACTTCTGAGGTTTTCCGAAAACCCCTCTAGAAAAGGGGGAAATCGGTTTTGAGCTCCACTCGCAGTGGTTTCTCTATTCGCGTGTCTCTCGTCCTCGTGGCGAGTTATTTTGTCTCTCCCTCAGTGGGGAATTCCTCTCTGAGAGTCTCAGCCGTTCAAATGGGACGTATTCCCCTTCCGGCATCCCTCTAAAACCCTCCGCACCAACAAACTGCGGCTATCGCTTTACGCGAACACTTTCTCCCATTTAAAATCCACCATGGTTATTAATTAACCTAGCGTAGCCAAATTATTAAGGAAAATTGAAAATTTGGATTTACTGTATTCGCTAGAATTTCCCGAATTTTTTAGCTTTGGGTTTCCGAAACTTCACTCCGCCGTTTTTGAGAAATCGCGCGTTTAGTTTTAAGGAATTTTTGGTAAACCTCTTTCCCACATGCGTTATATAACGCTGAGTTTTAATGTTTCTCTCTCTCACTCTTACGGGTATTCGCATACCTTTTCCCCCAGTTCTCGGAATTCTCGAGCATTTCGGGATTAAGGAATATTTTCGTATTTTCGCTATTGTCCTCGTGTTTTTAATAACACCTAAGGAATTGGATCACTTTAACCTTGTAATCGAAGCGATTGCAATTAGATTATTTTGTTATTATGATTTTAGATCGGATTTATTAGTTGTCTTTGGCTTGGTTAGAAGAGCCATGATTGTTATTGAGAATTTTCGTTTCTTTTGGAAATTAGGTAAAAGTATGTAAACTATTTTATTTTTTTAATTTCAATAGTGGAACATGCAAGGAAAATGTGTGTTTTCTATCATTTTTGGTTTTATGACCTCCCGATAACCTCGTTTCCACCCGAAATCCACCCCTCTCTCCTCAACCTAGCATACTGAGCGTCCCGTGGACCGTGACCTTTCCCCAAAAATCTAGTTTTCTTCGTTTTTGGTTTGTTGTTTAGGAATTTTCTGACTGTTTGAACTCGAAATTCGTGCACTTCCGATTTCATAATTTGGGCTAAAGATTATCTGGCGCCCATTATTCGTTTTATTTTGAGTTAACTAGATTTAGGGGAAGAAGGGCGAAGGTAACAGGCATTTTTAACACCCATGCGAAAATGTCACGTTACAATTTAGATTTTCACGAATTTCTTGTATAGTGGGTTGAATTTCGAAATCAATGAATTTCTTCTCAACTCCAATTTCAGATTTCTTCGTTTTTGTTTTTTCTGTAGATGTTTCAGTCTTTAAAAATCTGACGTCTCTTGAAATGTTCACATGTCGATTTTCACTTAGCCAGACGCTCTAGCCTTTGGATTCCCCCGAATACCCTAAGAAAATTCCGTTCTTGGATTTTGCTTTAGTTTGTTTCTTCCTGGTTCATTATTGAGAAGAAAAACTTCAGATCCAAATTGTTGAAAATTTCCAACATCGGGAGATTTTCCTGGAAATTCCTCAAAAGACGGTTTGCTGGTGTTCTTTGAGGGACATCGATTCCTTATATAATTGGCGGTGTCTAAAGCTTCAGCCCAAATATTAGTGGGAGTTTTGATTGGATCAACAAACACCTTGTCATTTCGATCTGTTTGATGAGTGGCTCGGAATTGGTGGAATAACTGATGGATGGCCGAGATAATAACGGATTTCCGGGAGTGGGTGAGCGGGTCTAAATAAATTACTGTACGTGTACGTGGCTTCCGACAAAACACAATATATTGTCACTAGGAAATGTTTTCACAGAGTCAAAGTAAAGTACAATGATTCGATTGAATATTGACCTGAGCACAACGGAAATAATAATATTGGGCCGAACTATAATTGATAAAACAATTGAGCGGACAATAAATTATGTAACCGAGCGGTAAAAATATACACATTGTGTACGGTAGCACGAACAATACGCAAGTGAGCATGAGGTGTGAAAAACGTCGTTGCGTGGGGTCGGTTGGTAGCGACGAGTTGTATTTTTTTCGGGTTTATATAAGCAGAATTTAGAATTTAGAGTATTGCGGCCGGTCAATTTCTTGCCCAGAGTCACCTAAATGGTACGATTTTTTGTAACTTCCGCCTTATACTGGGCACTCCACCAGCCCCAGCCCTGTGTCTTTCACTAGGCTAATGAGGCTGGTCACCGCCACTTCATTTAGGTCAGCTGGTTCCATGAAATCCTGGGCCCAGCTCCTATATCTACGTATAGCCAGTAGGGGGCATTCGCACAGAATATGTGCGGCGTCCTGTCTACCATCCCCACATAGCCTACAGCCTGCCTGTTCGGCTAGCTTCATGTTGTACAGGTGAGCCTTGAGGGTAGTGTGGCCTGTGAGAAGTCCTATCGCAACCCTCAGATTTTTCCTGTTCAGCGCCAGAAGTTCTCTAGTCCTTCTAATTGACTGCTCTCCCATAAAGAGTTTAGCCTGTCTACAGGTTGTGCTAGTGCGCCAGCATTTTTCGAATTCCCGCTGTAGGTGATCTTTTATGATCTTTTTTCCACTGCGAAAGGCACACCAATCAGACCCGCCGGAGGAACGCCTTCCATTCCCCTTCTGGCCTGCCAGTCTGCCTCTTCGTTACCCTGTATTGCGTGGTGGCCCGGAACCCAGGTTAGGGTGACTTTATTCCTCTCCCCTATTCCACTCCCACACCAGTTTAGAATTAGTAGTGGTTTTCTCCAGTGCTTTTATGGCACTTCTGTCTCTTTTGCTACCAGGTGCTCGGCACACTTGGCTATGCCTAACACCTTAGCTTGAAAGACTGTTGCATGCTGGTCCAGGGGGAAGCTTGCCGCGAAGCCATCCCCGCGCCAAAGCGTTCATTGTAGCCAGATCCATCGGTAAACCAGTAATCCTCCTTGGGTCCTGGTTTAAGTTTTGAATCTAGCCACTCCTGTCTGGATGATATTCTAGTTTTGAAGGATTTGTTAATTTGATATTTTCTCTGGATCCTGTCGGACTTGTCAGTGAAGGGATTTGGATTAATCAAGCCAAGTTGGGTATGTCCTGCCCCTGTCATTTTTCATTCCTGCTGATACTGTAATCTGTAGGCTGTTGTGCTTGCACAGCTAATCACTCTGAGATATAAAGACTGGATACTGAGTGCTATTTCTAGCACCTCAGTAGGTGTGGTCTTCATGGCCCCCGTCGCCACCCTCAGGAAAGTTCCCTTTTAGCCCTGCAACAGGTTCCTTGTTTCCACTTTTCCTGCCCTTGGCCACCAGACTACCGCAGCATATATTAGCCTTAGTAACAGTAACATCTGATAGAGCCACAGTATCATTCTGGGGTTAAGCCCCCAGTTTTTCGCAATGGCCCTTCTGCATGCCCACATCGAGGCAAACACTTTGCTTCTCTGTGCATAGATGTGATCCTTCCAAGTGAGTTTATTATCTAGAATTACTCCCAGATACTTTACTTTATTGGTTTAGTTTGCTACCGAGCCGTTCAGTATTAAGGGTCTGATCGTCTCTGGCTTGTATTTTTTTGTGAAGACTAGGACCGTGGTCTTGGCGGGATTCACGGAGAGGTTAGTTTCCCTGCACCAGCTCTCAACGATGTCAAGTTGGGAAAATCCCATCTGGCCCGGCGCTTTAGAAGGTTCAAAGGTCTTTACAGCCCATTTAACGCCCCACGGTTGCATAATTTTGTCAGCCAAGGACAAGTTGTGAGTTTCGTATTCGCCCCTTCGACTTCGCCTTGATTCTGTATCTCCTCCCCGGGATTCGGTGAATCCCGGAGAGTGTGTTTCCATTAGGAGCTTCAATATTTCCTCCATTGTCTCCGTATTGCTCCCATCCGGTGCTTGTAGGCTCCCTAGATACGTGGTCTTGTTTGTACTAAGGATTTTCGCCAGCCTGGCAGTCTCTGATTGGCTCTCAATGCGGCTCGTGAACGCCCTCCAGCACCTGTCTTTGGCAGCTTTTATTGCCTTGTTGTACTTTGCGAGAAGTCCCCTGTAAGTCGTTCAGGCTGCTTCCTTACGGGGATCTTCCCTCACATTCTTTGCCTTGTTGAACGCTCTTCTGGTTTCATTCTTGAGTCCCCGAAGTTCGTCTTCCGACTACCAAGGTATCTCAGTCTTCCGCCTTCTGGGCAACAACTTACAGTTTTCCTCATATGAGTCAATTATCACCCGGTCCAAGATCTTAGCGGCCTCTTCCAGTTGCTTCTTGCTGCCAAATCTAAGAGAAATCATCCTCAGCCTAAGTGCTAGACTCTTCCGATAATTTCCCCAGTCGGTCCGCCGTGGGTTTCTGCTCCACTCAGTCGCTTCCTCAAATAGGACGGACATCCTTATGGTTCTATGATCCGAGGCCGAGAGGTCCTTTGAGACCCTGCAGTCTCTAACCAAGCCAGCCTCATCATCCGTTGCCAGAGTTATGTCTAGTACTTCCTGTCGCCTACGGTTAACGAAAGTTGGTTCTGTCCCCCTGTTTAAAATATGGAGCCTTGCCCCCATGATGAACTCTTGGAGGCTCTCTCCTCTGCCGTTGCAACCGGTGCTCCCCCATGCAGCATCATGGGAGTTCGCATCACAGCCCAACAGGAGTTGAAGCCCCCTCATTTTCACATGGTTGCACAGNGAGTGTGTTTCCATTAGGAGCTTCAATATTTCCTCCATTGTCTCCGTATTGCTCCCATCCGGTGCTTGTAGGCTCCCTAGATACGTGGTCTTGTTTGTACTAAGGATTTTCGCCAGCCTGGCAGTCTCTGATTGGCTCTCAATGCGGCTCGTGAACGCCCTCCAGCACCTGTCTTTGGCAGCTTTTATTGCCTTGTTGTACTTTGCGAGAAGTCCCCTGTAAGTCGTTCAGGCTGCTTCCTTACGGGGATCTTCCCTCACATTCTTTGCCTTGTTGAACGCTCTTCTGGTTTCATTCTTGAGTCCCCGAAGTTCGTCTTCCGACTACCAAGGTATCTCAGTCTTCCGCCTTCTGGGCAACAACTTACAGTTTTCCTCATATGAGTCAATTATCACCCGGTCCAAGATCTTAGCGGCCTCTTCCAGTTGCTTCTTGCTGCCAAATCTAAGAGAAATCATCCTCAGCCTAAGTGCTAGACTCTTCCGATAATTTCCCCAGTCGGTCCGCCGTGGGTTTCTGCTCCACTCAGTCGCTTCCTCAAATAGGACGGACATCCTTATGGTTCTATGATCCGAGGCCGAGAGGTCCTTTGAGACCCTGCAGTCTCTAACCAAGCCAGCCTCATCATCCGTTGCCAGAGTTATGTCTAGTACTTCCTGTCGCCTACGGTTAACGAAAGTTGGTTCTGTCCCCCTGTTTAAAATATGGAGCCTTGCCCCCATGATGAACTCTTGGAGGCTCTCTCCTCTGCCGTTGCAACCGGTGCTTCCCCATGCAGCATCATGGGAGTTCGCATCACAGCCCAACAGGAGTTGAAGCCCCCTCATTTTCACATGGTTGCACAGCTCTTTTATTTCATCCGGTGGGGCTGGCTCTGTTGAGTCATGGGGCATGTAAGCCGACCCTACTATTATATCCATAACCCTGGATTGTCCTAGGTTTAACCTCGCTTGCGCCGCAGTTAGGTTTCTCCCGCTAAACTGTGGACAGAGAGAAAAATCTAATCCTTCAATAATTAGGCGGTTCTCAATTTTTCTGGTATATCGGCATGATATACCATGCCACAACCAGTCGGTGCATTAATAGTATTGTTGATTATCCAAGGTTCTGGGATCAATGCTATTGATGTCTTGATCCAGCTATAAGCTTGGCTCGTGTCGCCGAAGCCGCCCTACTGTGATGCAAGTTAATCTGTATGATCTGTACCCGATTCATAGCTATGGTAGCTATTTCTCTGGTACTTCAGTCGTACCTGTCTTCTTCACCTCATTGCCGTCTCTCCCCAGCTCCCTTACGGCAGCCTTTTCGAGCCCACAGTGAGGTCTGAAGTTGCATGCCTTCAGTCCAGCAAACGACCCGTCATCGGCCAGCCCAGCGAAGTGAGCACTCTTGGCGTCCTTAGATTCGCTGCCCCGAACGACGATCCACTTACTGGCCTTCAGGCCTGCATTTTGCTTCTCAAGGAAACTCAATGCTTCCTGAGTAGTAATTTCCGGGTCCTCTACGTGTATCACCACTTGATGCTTCTTAGGAAGCTCTGAGAGCGCCACAACTTGAATGGTGTACCCCGCTATTATATTCTCAGGTAAAAGACTCTTCAGCCACCTCCTTGTGGCCTCGTCTGTGCAGTTCACCACAACTGCACCGTCCCTCTCCTAGGCCCCGTCGAAGATGGGTGCTTTGACTCCGTCTGGTAAAGCCAATATGGCCCCCTTCAGGAGCTTCTTTACCTCTGTCACCCCCTCGGTGTCCAGCTTCTGGTCCGGATACGACTGCGGTATCACTGCCAGCTTTAATGAGTTTGCAGTTGTCTGGGCATATGTGCCCTGATCCTGCTTCCTCATTTTTTTCTCTCTTGGCCTGGTGGTGGGACTAGGAGTGGTGTGCTCAGGAAGAACTAGTTTTTCAGCCCTCTTCTGAGCTCCTACATCACCAGTCAATTCAGCCTGACATGCAGCTTCGACCAAGGTTGATATTGCCCCCGAAGTTTGCTGCTGCCTCTGCCTCATCTTCTTCCTAGCGGCACCGCTCAGCATGCCTCGTTTGTTTTTCCCCCCAACCGAGTCAGTCCGAGAGTCGCCAGTAGTCCTCTCCGGGTGTTCGCTATCACAGGCCCCACCCGGAGAAGTTTCTTCAACTAATAGTTTTAAAAAAAATGGTTTCCATTCTTGGTCCCACGTGTATCACGAAAGAGCGGTCTCACCCGGTCAGAATCCCGGAAGAATCTGATACTACAAGCTATTGAGAGGGGGATTGCCTGGAGAAACGAAAACAACACAGCCGGCAACTGACGAAACGTCACCCGGCACAAGACAACAGCTCGAGCGCCGAAAAATGCTATAATCCCTCTGACAATAACTACGATAATTCAACGGTCTCTGAACGATTATGCCGAAAATTAAATGCGATGAAATTAGGCTTTCAGAGGCCGAGAAAAATAATAGAATATCTGGAGAGGTAAAAACACTGACCTCGAGGATTACAATTCGCCTTAATACCTGAAAATCGATATCTAACGGTGAATATGACGAAACGAGAGTCTAGAGAAATATAACACTTAGAATCACTGAATTCATTCAGAGAAATCTAATCCAAAATCAACCGGATAAAATATTAATTAGCAAATTGAACCCAAACAAAATCTCTGCCGAACAAGGGGCAAGAAATAGCCTGGAAAATCAACAATCACTAATATGGAGTCAATCACCCTAGACTCAAGCGTCCGACAAAAGGAAATCACTAATCTGGCTCCTTAAACAGCAAAATAATTATTTTCACTTCAAAAATCCACCAAATCCGATGATCAGTCGACGGCGGAAATTTTCCCAGGCCTTCCCCAGTTCGTCAAATTATAACCACAACTCCGGGTCTCGACAATATAATACGCCCGATGAAACAAAATAAGATAATTCACGATGTCTCTCAAAAGGAGACGCAATTTTGGCGCAGCGATCCCCTAGACGTCCAAACGAGAAGTGTCCGTCGCCCGTACAACTAACCCACGCGGCAATGTTCCCCAATCACACGACGCCGTGATTGGTTTACTACGAAGATCTCTCCGCTCTGATTGGACGTTGAAACCGTACTGAACCAGAGCTAACGAGATCTGCCAAAACCAATTCACGTCCCCAATATCTCAACGAGTTTCGTGAATATCCCATAAAAAATATCAATTTAAAAAATGAAATATTCCACAATAATTCTCCTTATCAATAGTAATAATTCTGGACGTCTGAGGTCAGTTCGGAATTTTGCAGTCCGATAACGAGATCGTCGCCTGAGTCCCAATTTTCCCGACTCCGTATACTGGCGCCGCCAGTCGGTTTTCCAGGTGAAACCCAATCGTTTGCGGGGCATTCAAAAATGTGCTAGCCCAATGTCTCATACTCCACAGCATCTGAGACACGAAGATAGGTTACCGGAGCATCCCCCGAAGATCCCGGCTCCATCCCATGATGTCATCCAGTCTCTATCCCACGATGATCCGGTGAACGGTCAGACCACGATTCAGTACAAACCAAGATTAATTGATAAAGATCCATAAATATTTAAAAGAAATGATCCTCGCCTCGCCAATAAAGTGACTTCTCGTCTGGAATATTCAGCGAACCGCCGAACGGTCGAAATTTAAAAAATACCACGTTACAATATATAAATTCCGAACTAAAATATTGCCGAATTGAATAGGACAATTTCAAATAAGGAATCAATTTATTTAATTTCTTTAAAGGCCTTAAGTATTAATAGACCCCTAAGAGGTTGCGCTTTTCTAGCATCTAACTTGCGCTAGACTGGCGCCCTATAGGTTGCGTATGGTTTAGCGGGGATTTCCTCATGATATGACTACTTATGGGTTAAGCGTCTTGAGTTTATGAACGCATCTAGAGGCAATCGCAAATTTCAACCGTGTATTTAAGGAATACTTCCTATGTTCATAGGACTACTTTCCAGTCACATGGTAAGCATTACCACGTAATATGGTAAGCGTTCCCATGTTATATTGTAATTAGTACTATTTCCAACATAGTAGAGTATGTCATGGGGCTGGGTAGTATTTACTAAGCGACATAGAAAGCATTACTATGTAGGATCAGTTGTAAACACTTTTACCATGTTGCCATAGCAGTCTGTCCCATGACCATGGCAATTGTTACTATTTAATTCTTTCCGTGCAATCATAGTTGTATGATTGAGCCATCATCTGTGGATTTCGAAATAATAAATTTTGGACGTAACCATTCGCTTTCGGACGAATTGGTATGTGGTATGACCCCCGTCTATGAATGGTTAAAAAAATTGATATAACGTCATAGATACCCATGCCCATGTACGAGACTACTTGTCCAGCGTCTTCCCTCAAGACTGATCTCGCATAAATAAGAGAAATCTCTAAATCTGAAAAAAGAGCATTGGTTAATTCCGAGAGGCTAGTAACTTCCAAAATCACGGCGCGTCTCTATCAAAAAATCAGTCGGAAATAACTATTGCAAGTCAAATTATTTCAGATCCAATTATTTCAAGTTTCCGAAATCATGTACAGATTCACCTCTGAAATCATATGAAACCGGTTGAATACAACGGAATCAATCAAAGTCAGTGAAGATGAAATGCGAAATTAATGTAAGTAGTTTGCGGGTTTGAAATTAATACAAATCAATGGTGGGTAAAATAATTAATTGCGATTTAATGGAACTAATTGAAGTCTTGAAATCATATTACGGTGTGACTATTCGAACATGACGTCAAAATAATGTACTTTTAAAAAGGCACGTTAAAGGCTCGCATTCCCTCTGAAAATTCGCGGGTGAAAACCCTTTTTGCGTGTCTTTAACGTGGATATTGCTGATTCGACGTTTCCTGGCTGGAGTGGCGGGGAAATTGTCCAAACATGATGTGGGATTAAGGCTACCTGAAGAGACAGGTTAAAGGCACCCATTCCCTAGAAAATTACTAGATTATACGCTGTTGCATGTCTCTAACTTGCTTATGGCTAATTCGAGTTTTCTCGAATTAATTATCGTCGATGTGATAAATCGAAGTTTCGACAGGCCTTTTGTATGGTACTAGGTATTTATGTTTAAACGTGTCATTTCTATATATTGAACGTGGACGTAAGTTGACGTGTACAGAATGAGCTAGGCATAGGCTTTTGTATGTACTGAAGATTTGTGAAAAGAAGTGGATGTTAGAGTGGAACAAACATGTACTTAACGTGTATGCACATCTGCGTGGATGTTGCATGAATTTTGAAGAAGAAAAGAGTCACTTTCGCGTGGAATTTACGTGAATTTTGATGTGCCCTATGCGTGCACTTGGTGTGCATGACGTGGACGTATCTACAGTTGCTATATAACGTTCAGGAGATGAGAATCAGGTATAATCTTGCTAGGATTTAAAGTGGACCACAGAGGGCCTCTATCATGCGTGAATTTGACGTGCCTTTTGGAGAGCCTTTTACATATATATAACGTGTATAACTTGGAGCTAACTTCAGCATGTACTTAACGTTCAAGCGAGTGCAAGAAATTGTACCGTGATGTTGTACACTATAGGTGTACTTAACGTGGATGATTGAAGTTTAGTGTTGCGTGTACTGAGGTTGATGCTGGGGGAGGGGGGCACTTCTACGGGGATGGTGCATGAATTTTGAAGAAGGAACGAGTCTCTTTAGCGTGGACTTCAGGTGAATCTTGATGTGCCCTATGCGTGCACTTGGTGTACATGACGTGGACGTATAGGGCACGTATCTATCGTTGGTGTGTATCGGCCAGGATGTGAAGTGGACCACAGAGGGCCTCCATTGTGCTTTTGCTGAGTACGACATGAACGTGGTTTTGCGTGTACGTAGCTTTAATGGGAAAGGAGAAAAGAAGCCACTTTCATGGATTCCACGTGTGTTTTGGAGGGTCTTTTTCATATATTTATCGTGTATAAATTTGAGATGACTTGAGCGTGTACTCAACGTTCAAGAAGGGTGGAAGAAATGAAACTTGCTGTGCATTATACGTGTACTCAACAGTAATAACTTGAAAGTCATTTTTTCATGTACTGACGTCTATGGAGGAAGCACTTTTGCATGGATGTTGCGTAAATTTTGAAGAAAAAAAGAGTCCCTTTTGAGTGGTATCAACATGAATTTTCATGTGCCTTATGCAACATGAAGTTAGCTTTATAGAGACCAACTCTACGCCTTCATTGTGATGTTAATCCGCATCAACAATTATTGATACATATTAGTAACGACAGTACATATAAAGAACGGTTACAACTGAATGACATTATCCTCCATAATGATCTAAAACGCATGGGAGTTGAGAGACGTAAGGAGTTCTTTCCAGTGGAACAAAAATTATTACTCCACGTATGGAAATTGTTTTCTCAAAAATTCTATTAATTTTTGTGCCATTCTATTGAAGAGTTCTGCAGCTTCCCTACTTGTTTTTTATGGAAAAACTATACGGAAAACTATTTTTTAGAAAAATCTAATAAAATTCCATTTATTACGTTTTATTCTATTTTTCTATTGAAATTTTGCTACTGAGACATTTTCTATAGGTATTCTCGACATTGATTTTCTAAGTTTCTCCACTGTATTTTTTCCTCTTTTCATGAAGAGCAATAAAAAATTTTAGCTAAGGAATTTCCATAAAAAATATCTCAATTGAATAAATTGTTCAGAAGAAACAAATCCTATTGTCTTTTCATATAAAATATTTTTTATTGAACATGTTTATTGGAAGAAACGGGCCAATATGCTGCCGAATTTTTCAATAAAATCAACTGAAAACTAATTTGTGATCGTAATCTAGATGTGGGTGGTCTCTAAACTAACTACTCTTGGAGGCCTACCAATGATATCACTTTGTGTTCCTTAATCTCATTAGTCGAGCATTATCATTGGTTCCCTCCTAAGGATACCATTGGTTGACCTCTACGGGTAATTAGTTTAGAGGTCACTTGGAGGTTCTCACATTGCGATGGTAAATAGAAAGGTCCGTATAAATCCGATAGAATTTCCCAGTCAATTTGTTGAGTTTTTTTACGGAAGTTTTTTGTACGTGTCTTTTAAATCAAATTCAACTCTTTCTTTCCCTGGTTTCTCTCTTTATGTGGGGCAGATCTCGAGGGATTATTGAAATTATTGATTATTAATCCGTTCCCCTGGACCCCCTTCCAAGTCGCAGTTTCTCTTTTAGAACCTCGCATTTGACACGTTCGTGATAAAAAATACTATCAGACATTCAGTCGTTTCGCTTGGTTTCAAACTCATGGAATTGGCCGGTAAATTTCTCACTTTTCTGACACCGAGCTTCACAACCTTATATCAAAATATACCATTTGTAAAGATTCCTCTGCATTTTGTCTAGATATCATGAATTGATAGATTTATTAAAATTATCTGTCAACAATTCAAGGGTAATGAAAGAAAATCAAGAGACGTTCATCTTTCATTAAGAATTACAAAGTCACAGATTACAAACCACGCGCGAAAGCGCGCATTCAGTCTTGTTTGACAAACTTTGACATGATTCAACAAAATATAATTGAATCTTTTGTAATTGTTTGTTGCATAATTCAATGAAGAAACCGGCCAAGTGCGCCTTTGTAGGCATTGTATTTAAAAAAATATATATATATTGTTTCTCAGCAAAAAAAAATTCGAAAAGATTGTATTGTTTCTCAGAAAAAAAATTGAAAAAATGCCGAGTAACCATTTCAATGTGTTGTTGTGGAAAAATGCCGGAGTACTAATTTATAGATAATTGTTTCTGGGAAATTGAAAAAAGTGCAGAAATAAGGAAGAGTGCCAAGTTCATGATATCAAGTTGAATTTATGATTTTGAAAACCACAGAACTTTTCATAACTTTTCAGAAACAATTTCAGCTTTTTCCCACAGTCGGCTTGTACTGTTGCACATTTTATAATTTTGAACTCATATTGTCTATTCCTGTGAATTACGGAGTGGGTACAACCATGAAAAGTGTGGTTATCCACACAAAGGCAATGAAAAAGAGTGTCAATACGAGTGTTTCTTTAAAAAAACATTGTTCAGAAAATTCTCAGGACCAACGTACTTTGCGCAGTTTTTTATCTTAATGCGGATCCTTATTTGGAAGTCTATTGTTTGAGATTTGAAATCCACTTTGGGACTCAGAAGTTGCTTTGAAGCATACTACACTTTGCTAGGTATTCAAATCTTTAGATAGTCAATTGTGTGATTGTGTTGGATGGAATTGCCGGATAGTTCAAGTATTAATTATTATACACGGCAAATATTATTAAAAACTATCATTATATTTTACTGAAAAGAATTATTATTATTTCAAATAATTGATTTTTCAGTTTTATAATTATAACATTTTATTATTATTATTATCATTATTATTCTTATTATTACAGGTAATGCCTTAAGCTTATTCTTTTTCATTTTCAAATATTTTCATTTTCATGAACAGAACTTAAATTAATTAAGGTAGTGATCGCCAGGTAGTTATCGGTATTCGTGACATAAAAGCATGGAGAAAGTTTATTTGACTATGGTGTCACCATAAAGCGACAACTCTCCGCAATGAGTGTTTCAAAAAACCGCGCCAAGTACGTTGGTTCTGATAATTTTCTGAATAATTTTTTTTTTTAAGGAACACTCGTATTGCCATTTTTTTTCATTGACTTTGTGTGGATAACCACACTTTTTATGTTCGTACCCACTCCGTAACTCACAGGAATAGACAATATTGAGTTGGCATTGATGAGTTCAAAATTATAAAATTTGCAACAGTACAAGCCGACGGTAGAAAAAAGCTGAAATTGTTTCTGGATGTTATGAAAAGTTCTGTGGTTTTTCAAAATCACAAGTTCAACTTCATGAACTTGGCGCGCTTCCTTATTTCTGCACATTTTGAAATTTGAAATTTCACAATCTGAAATTTTGTCGGATAATTGGAAATACTGTGGAGCATTTCTGGGCGCAAGTGCAGCTTAATCGGCCCAGTAGATTTCGAGATATAACAATTTCTCAAAAATCAGTTTTCCTTAATATCTCAAAGACTACGTGACCTAGTTGAATTTTTTTGACGGGAAATTATTCCTTCCGATAATATCTATCGACGTTTCATGACACCTAGAAACTTTTCCGACTCTTTCTAGGAAGCGGTATATATGTGTGGGTGAGGGTGTGTGTGTGTGTATATGTTTTTTCTCTTCCAAAGTCTTAGGGCAAATGTACCTAACCGCACGATAGTGGGCAGTAAACTGCCACAACCTGTATGGGGCCCTCACCCACTAAACCACTTGACCTCGGGAATTCGTCGACCGTTCTTTCCCTCGCGGCACCACCGTTAAGTATTACTTCGCGAGGGAGGTCTCAGCTGTTTGCTCTTCCACCATGACTTCATCCACAGTACGTTTCCCTGCCCCACTGAGATGTTATGTGTGGGTAGGAGGTTCCAATGAATTCCTTATTTATTTTGCAGCTCTGCGCTTGCGTTTCTCCTCTCTAAACTCCTTCGTAACGCTGGCCGCGAAGCTCCTCGTTGCGTCCCAGACCACCTGTGATGACAGCATAGCTTCCACCGATTTCTCAGGCAAGAGATGCTTTGCGAGTGTACACTCCTAGTTACTCCGGATCTCACTGAAGCGTGGGCAAGTGAAGAACACGTGCTCTGTGTTCTCATCCACTTCTACGCAGGTCGGGCACTTGAGGGAATCCTCATATTTGTATTTATACAGAAACTTTCGGAAATACCCATGCTCGGATAGCAACTGCGTCAGGTAGTAATTGACCTCTCCATGATGACGATTCAGCCGTACATCTACCTTTGGGATCAGACGATGGGTCTCCCTTATCTTGGTGGAGTTGTCCCCCTTCAGCTGCCATCGGCGCACGCTGTTCTGTCTCTCTTCAGTCCTGAGTTCTGATGCGCTCAGTGTGACTGTTCTCCTCCGCTGGTATAAAGATCTGCGTTCCTCAGCCCGTACCTTTATTGGCAACATTCCAGCGATGACGGATACGGCTTCCTCAGATACTGTACGATAAGCACTTACGACTCCGAGAGCACTCAGCTGGTAGACCGGTGCAATCTTCCGCCATGATTCCTGCAGGTGCAGTGCATCAGCCCAAATGGAAATGCCGTAGGTGAGCACTGACGTGACCACCGATGACAGCAAGGCTATTCTTTGTTTTGGGCCTCCGATGTTAGGCATGAGGCGCGATAAGGTGGATCTGACTCCAGACGCTTTCACTCCCAAGTACTCGGTATGCTGCTTGAAATTAAGTCGGGCATCGGCCATCACTCCCAGGTAACGAATGAATGGCTGAGAAGTAATTTCACAAGACCTGACCTGTAGCGTTATTGTCTCGGTTTTCTTTCTGCTGGTGATTAGCACTGCTTCCGTCTTGAGCTCCGCCAGTTTCAGACCCACTGCGTCCATCAAGTGACAAATCATCTCGAAGGTCGTGTCGAAACTGAAGTTTATCTCCTCTAGGTGTTTGCTCACGGTGACTACAGCCACGTCATCTATAAATGCCACGAGTTTGGCTGTCCGCGGCAATCCTAGTTTCAGCAGCCCATCATACATGATGTTCCACAACAGAGGACCCAGTACCGAGCCTTGAGGTACCCCTCCAGTGACTCCGTACTTCTTGGGACCACATTCCGTGTCATACTTAAGGACTCTTCCAGCGAAATAGCTGCGGACCATTCTCTGCAAGTATCTCGGAACGTTGAACTTCACTAAAGCCTCAATGATACGGTCCCACCTCGCTGAGTTGAAAGCATTCCTGATATCCAGAGTAACTACCAAGCAGTACTTCTTGGTGCCACCCAGCCATCTTTTCCCTGAGATTGCATCCCTGGGAGTGTTGACTACTAGGTTGATAGCATCAAGTGTGGTTCGGCCTGTCCAGAACCCATATTGGTTGTCGGCCAAGAAAGGTTCAACTACTGCTTCTATTCTCCGATGGACGATACCCTCGAAGATCTTGCCAGCGGTATCAAGCATGCAGAAGGGACGGTATGATGATGGATCGTCTGGAGGTTTATTCCCTTTTGGGAACAGGACTAATCTCTGTTGCTTCCACATAGCTGGGAAGGTGCCTTCCCTTAAACACTCGTTGTAGACATCCAGGAACAAATCCGGCATCGTACGAATATCTGATTTCAGCGCCATATTGGGAATCCCATCCAGCCCAGGGGCTTTGGTGTTACCCACTTTATTGCAGGCTTCTGTCAATCCTTCTCTGTTGATTGGTGGGACAATTATCCCTTCTTCCTGGTCGCCAGTACATTGAAGTTCTCGTTGCTGTGGGAACAGCACCGTAACGATTCTCTCCATCAATACAGAGCATGTAAGCGATAGCATTGGTTGATTCTGTGTAAGTGTCTGTGTGTGCGTGTGTTTGTGTGTGTCACCAAAATTTTGTGCTACGATTACGCTCGGACGAACGAGACGATTTTTTCTTTTTTTCATGCAATCGATGTGTTTCAACGTTACTTAGAGTTGATTAGATTCTGAACAATATTGACTGAGCAGTTTTTTAGATTTTCCAAGAAAACTAACTAAAAAACGCCGAAAAATGAGTGTTTTTTGTAAATTTGATGATTTTTTCCGAACAAACGGTGGGATTGATTAGCTTTCATCATAATCGATATGGCTTCGTATCAGCAACATTGGAATGAAATTTCAGTGGAATCGTCTCAGCCGTTTTTGAGTTATTTGATTATAAATTTTTAGGATGTAAATTTTCGGATATTCATTTTTCTGTTAAAATGGATCCATTGCAACTTCGCACTTGATCGACTGCAATACTTTTCGCCTTCAATGTTTTCAACTTCAAAATTTTCAACTTCAAAAATTTCAACTCCATTTTTTTAACTTAAAAAGTTTTCAACTTCAAAATTCTCTCATTTAAAAATTGCCTAACTTTGAAATTTTCTAGCTTCAAAATTGTCTGACTTCAAAATTGTCTAACTTCATTTTTTTCAACTTCCAAAATTTCCCAACTTCAAACAATTCCAACTTCAAAATCGTCAACTGTAATTTTTTTACTTCAAAATTTTCTTACTGCAGCATTTTGTAACTTCCAAATTTTCTAACCTGAAAATTTTCCAACTTCAGAATATTGAAACTTGCAAATTTTGAACGTCAAAATTTTTCCAACTCCAAATTTGTCCGACTTCAAAAGTTGCCTATTTCCAAATTTTTACCTCCGACGGCAAACCAAAGGGAGGGGTATACTTTTGCCAGCACATAACACCACTCTTCAATATCTTTGTCTAGAGGAAAAAATTTGAAATTTGAAATTTGAAATTCGGGAAGTTGTAATTTGAAATTTCTCCCGAAATGGTTTAGTTTTTTCAAATTACAACTTCCCGAATTTCAAATTTCAAATTTCACATTTGACATTTCAAATTTTGTCGGGAAGTTATACATACGTCCCTCAAAGGAACATATGAAGCAAATTATGTATTTCAAATTTCAAATTTTTTCATTTTAAAGTTAATGTGGTGTCCATAATACATGCCAAACTTGGTCTAAACATTTGATATTCAGGGTACTACTTTGTATGGTTAGTCCACAATAATGTATAAAATCTTATGTCAATCGATTTACTACATCTGGGCATAAAGCAATTTCTCAAAAAAAAAAATTTTCTAAAAAATTACACATCATTCTATTATTGATTTTCATTTTTATCTGACTTAAAAAGTCATCACAACTATTTACCGTATGTCATGGCTACGACTGAGGCAGAGGTTGATATGATCTATTTTTTTAATGTATTTTATTATTTATTTATTTATTTTATTTATTTTAAAGAATATATCGCTCCCTCTGATTTGTCGTCAGGGGTAAAAATCAAATGAAAATATTGTTATGCCACTAAGATTGATTGGATAATAATCGGGATTATTCATTTTTATAATGAAATCATAGTGCGCATGATAATTTTTTAGAAGCCAAAAAATAAGAAGTGAAAATTTGGTAAAATTGTAGCTTTTATGATATTACAGGATGAATGGTATAGCTCTGACGGAATCAGAGGTCAGTATGATTTATTCCTCTTACCAAGATGAATAACTTTTTGAGTATTTACCATTTGTAAAATTATACGGATCCATTCGGAAGCGTATTACCAATGAAATTGGTAGAAAACAAAACAGAAAAAGTAACTGTCACATGGCTTCTGCCAAAAAAGGCTACAACCCTGCTTGTTTAGATCTGTATGGGAATAATTCAATTCATAGTCCTTGATCGATACATATAATCATAGTAAAATACTTATTTTGTCGGACAAAAAGTGCGTGATGAACGCACTTTTTTCAACAGTACGTAATGAACCATTCACCACAATTTTGAAATTTGAATTTGAAAATAAAAAACAAATAATCATCGTTATGGGATCTATTTTATCGACGGCAGTTTGCCCTAGAAACCTTCTCCATCGACTGTATTTGCTAATAACTACTTCGTCACTTTTCTTTACCAGCAAAATTGTCGGTAAAGAAATTCCACAGAATGATGAAAAACAGAATTAGTATGTGGGATCTTTCGTATGCACGCTATTGAGGGGCTATTAATATTTATTTTAAAATTGAATCATAATCACTCGGACCTTATATTTATCATATATTTAATAACAAGGTTTTCTCCCGAATATTATTTAGAGCAATTGAAAATTTACTAGTAGTACGCTTCCGTGAAAGAGGGCCTAAGGCCTAGTGAGATTCGGGAGAAGTTTCGGCGAGCCCTTCACATGACTTTCAGGGGTCCCACCAACCTCTGTTTGGCCCATAGACATATAATACATAGACTACGGGTTCGGGTGGTGGGGGCTGGAAGAAATAGAAAAGGAGCGCCGTTTCGTCGATGGTTTTTCTCTTTGTCGAATATTTCTCAGAGTGGAATAAGAACGGTCACGGAGTGGGGGATACGTTCACTATGCAATGGCGACTATCCCCCTCTGCGGCACCGTTCGACAGGGAAGGAAACCGGCGACAAACGCAACACTCTCTGTCCGTTCCGTGCTTTTTTCAATACACAGGAGGGGTAGGGAACCCGTAGTCTATATATTATATGTCCATAGTTTGGTCTCCTTCCCTCTATTCTCTATGGTAAGATACTGTTGGCAATTCCTGGAATGCGAAAAATAAGTATTCGAGTTGCGCTACCAATTTAATGGCTCAAGTCTGACCGTTTTCGTCTAGAAGATAATGGAAACGCGAAAAATGTACATGCTAGTTCGTTGCTATGTACATATCTTCGTAAATATTGCACGAATTAAATTAATAATTGTATCAGTGGAAAGCGGATTGTTGATTTATATCGGGTAACTAAGGAAAGTTTTCGTCCAAATAGTGGCATTTTTGATTAATTGATGAAAAATCAGTTGAGGGTAGTGGAAGGGGAAGCTGTGTCGTGTATAGATACCCGGTAACTCTCGTCGTTTTTTTGTGAGGTTAACATGCGCGACTTGGCCGATACGCTACCGCGTATCTCTATTTATAATCGCGTACATTCAGTAGCAAAGAGGTGAACTGGGTTAAATCGATTTTGACTTTTGGTCAGTTTTTAATGAATATCTCGGAATCTAAGAGAGATAGCGAAATTCTTCTCAAAACCATTTTTATAACCTTCAGTTCACTCTACAAAAAAAGTCTTGACAAAATTTTTTTCATTTCTTTTAGATTCCGAGATATTCGTCCAAAACTGAGCACTTGACCGGGCTTACTGCTTCGCTACTGAATTTTCATTTTTTGTGTATTCAAACAAACCTCCTATGCTTCATATCTCTTCAATGAATTATCGGATTTTGTTCTTCGTTATTCACAGTGCTATTTTTACCTCAGTTGGATTTTTATTGTTTATTTACATAGTTCTCTCATAAATTATTTTTCAAAGCATCTGTATTTTTTTTTCATATTCTACAAGGGTTTTACATATATTTGTTGAGAAATTGTTAGGAACTGCTGTTTTCTTCCGGCAGAATTTCAAAATAATAATTTAGTGCCCTCGAAATCTGGCACCGGAGTGGGAATTTATTTAATGATATTATTCTCAACTTACTGATTTACACTGGAGAGGGCTACCAGTAGCGGGAACGTAATGCAATTTTTCCAGCACGTTGTTGAGCATACATTTGTAAAAAGTGACGATTCAGTCGAAAATTTCATTCAGTTATTCAAAAAAATTGAAAATAGCAAGAAATAGTTTTTCTCGGCGCAATCCCCAGTGGATAGACCCACTCTCTATTTGTTCCACGAGTGGAGAGGAATGTGAGAATTCGGGGAGAGTTGGAATGACAGGGCCAATTCTCTACGCTTCAGTACTTTTAGAGAGTAGATGGCTGAGGCGAGGAATGTTCTGAGCTTTGTGGATTTTGACCCTTAAATAATCTGACCCTGTAATCATCTGACGCTTATAGGTCACCCCCCTTTCAATTTCTGGACATAATATTTGTTGTGAACGTCGGATATTTTGGCCCTAGAATCTTCTGAACCTCACATACATATATTCATATATTCATATATTCTGACCCTTGGATTCTCAGACCCTTATTGGTCCTGACCCTTGGTTTTGACCATAAAAATTTCTTACCCTTAAAAATGTAGAACCGTCGAATATTTGAACCTCATTACCAAGCCCGGAGACTTCATTTACGAAAACGGCTATTATCCGAAGTTGGCTCCAAATAGGTGATTGAAGTGAGCGGCAAGTAGGGTTGGGAATAAATTATATATATATATATATATATATATATATATATATATATATAGTTTATTTCACGAGATTCAGAGATCCCATATGAGGGGTACAGTAGTGTATAAAAATATTATACTTATTTTCTAGTATTCTGTACATTGGTATGCTTGCTAGTTTGTTATGCCATTTATACATTCATCCATTCTTCCTCACGTTCTCTTAAAATATCAGATCTTTTCTTTAACATTTCACTCATGTAGTAATAGAAGACTTCGCAGAGGGAGGCGCGTGATTCTAAAATTCTGAAAAATTCTATCGCGGGATATTCCGGATTTCCTGTTCCATTTATGATTCCAGAGAGGTATTTCCGCCGTGATTCAGCAAAAGCAGTACATTTGAAGATCCAGTGATATAAATTATCGTAACGACCGGACGTGCAGCAGTGACACTGATCTCTCAGATTTATTCTAACACTTCCAGAGGGAAGGCTGAGGTGACAGCGGTGTATAGTCGATAGTCTAACCTGGGCAATTATTCTCTTCACAGCAATGAGGTGTTTATCATAGATATAGTTCTTAATATGGTCATTTGGTCTTCTGCAAATGTAAAACTGACATGACGTTGAGGACTGATACCTAGAATAGTCATTACCCCTCAACTTCTCACCCAGGGAATAAATTGCCCCACTCTTATGCCTTATCCACGCTGAGGGATCCATATTACCCCACAAGTCAATAGCATCACAATCAAGGAGCACCTCCTTGAACTGGAGCTGCCAGTTGTATTTGGTGCTAGCTGTGGGGGTCGTGGCTAACGCCAATAGGCGTTTTAGACAAATTTTTGGGAGGTATGAGTCTTGAGACTGGGGAANTGCCTTATCCACGCTGAGGGATCCAGATTACCCCACAAGTCAATAGCATCACAATCAAGGACCACCTCCTTGAACTGGAGCTGCCAGTTGTATTTGGTGCTAGCTGTGGGGGTCGTGGCTAACGCCAATAGGCGTTTTAGACAAATTTTTGGGAGGTATGAGTCTTGAGACTGGAGAATATGAATATACCACTTTCAAACATTTTTTATTGCATATAATTGCAAGGGCATGAGATCGAGCTCCAGCCGCAAGGCCCAACCTTGTGTACTTTTCGGGAGAATCAAGAGTTTTTTGAAGAAGGAAGTCTGCATCAGCTCAATGTTATCTCGCACCAACAAACCCCAACCAGGGACGGCATACAAAACCGTGGAGACAATAACACTCTGGAATAGTTTTAGAGTGGCGCTCCAGGGAGCAGTCCTTGTTTTATAAAGGATGTTGAGAACAGCTTGACTAGCAGCGCGGGCTTTCCCCACCACAGAGTTCAGAGTCGCGTCAGCTAGCGCATTCGACGAGAGAGTAACACTCAGATACATGAAGGACTTCACGATCTCTATTGGTTCATTATATAGGCACAAGTTCATCTTTTTTAAATCCACAGGATTCCCTTTTTTCTTGAATATCATTATTTTCGTCTTCTGCGTGTTAATCGCTAATTCTTTCATACTACAATATTCTTCTAAAGCTCTCAGCATTTTCACAAGGTGAATATAATTCCTCGCCAACAAGACAGTATCATCTGCAAAAAGAACCAACAGAAGATCGTTCCATCCGTCCATATCCGGACCCTCGAGACCCCTGCGTCTAAGCTCAGACTCGAAATCTGCGATGTAGAGAACAAATAGGAGAGCACTCAAGGACTCACCCTGGAGAACTCCCTCCGTCACCTCGAACCTATCTGAAAATTCTCCCTTGCATCTCACCTGAACTACCGCCTGGTCATACAAAGACTTCACTATCTTAACGAGCCTTGGACTCACCCTCAACTCCAGCAATCTTTTCGAGAGCAGGTGGTGGTGGGATAGTGTCGAAGGCTCGTTTGAAATCCACAAACACCGCGAATACTTCGGATTTCTCATGCCTCAGCTGTAGATGCACCGTTGAGAGAAGAGTGAAGATGGCATCAGCACAACTTCTTTTTCTACGAAACCCAAATTGAGTTTCAGGTAAGATACCACGTTCCTCAGCCCATGTCTCCAGCCTACGTTTCACGATAGAGGTAAAAATTTTTGTCACGCAATTGACAAGGGCAATGCCCCTGTAGTTCGCGGGGTCTTCAGCATCACCTTTTTTGTACAACATCGGTAAAATTACTCTAGACCATTCCGGAAGACATGCTTCGCAGTTCATTACATTATTGAACATAGTAGATAGGCTAGACTCCCAGCAATCTGGAAGAATCTTGAAGAATTCGTTTGATACCTGGTCTGGACCAGGTGCTTTGGCATTTCCCGCTTCCTTGATTGCCTTTCGAATCTCATCAAGGGAGATTTCCATGTCAAGTTGATATACCGAAAAATTGGGATATTTCCGATGAATCTGCATTCTAGGCGGATAAATACCTCTATAGAAATCATTCCAGCTACTTATTTTGCCCGAGCTTCTAATTGCACTAGTCATACCAATTGATTTATAAAAATTTTCTGTTTCCCGAAATTGTCCCAAATTGCGAACGTTTGCAATGTCCTCCTCCCTCTGCTTATAGAATTGTTCTTCTTTGAATTTCCTGAGTTTCTTATATTTCTTTTTGCAATCCAAATAAGCAGCTCTGTTTTCGCCACTGGAGTTTGCGGCAAAGCATCGATTTACTAATTGATTAAATGCATTTCTCATTTCCGAACAGTCTTTATCAAACGAGGGTTTGTTTTTCTTCATTGTCTTGGGGTTTCTCTGAGAATTCACATAAACGTTATTTGACTTTATGCACATGCCTGAAACCTCAGCCGCAACGTGTACTACATCAACAAATTCCTCGTAAATTGCTAGTGGGGTGTTATTGACATATGAATCTGGGTTTCTACCTAACTTGTGCATTTCATCATAGTATTTGCAAATTTTTTCTCGATCCTCAGGAAACCATTTCAATTTAGGTATATTTGAATCAGTCACCGTCTTTGGGAGGGAGTTGGCTAAAGGAGAAGGACAGGAGGTAGGGTTTTCACCTAATTCCAGAATAATGGGGAAGTGATCTGATGCTGTAACTCTGCGGTCTACTTTAAAATCATTTACGAGGGAGAGGCTAGAGGAGTTCGCCCAGACTAGATCAATAATACTAATACCGGAATGTTTAACAAAAGTTATTTTCGCTGGTTTATCACTATGAGAACGACCATTTATAAGTATAAAGCCATTTTTTATCATAAAGTCATTTATTAAACTACCTCTGGGGTTGCACTCATCATGACTTAAAATACAGTCATAATCGAGTTTTGTAGAATCAAAAATTTCCTCAGGCATGTAATTTAAACATAGTCTGCCAAGTTGGGCATTATAATCACCCCCTATGAACACATAATTTCGATTTCCTATGAGGTCTTGCTCATCTAGAATGGATTGCCTCTCTTTTAGTTTCGTTTGAATATCTATTTTATCAGGTTTAAAATATATATTTCCTATTAAAATATTTCCATAGCACGTAATGAGTTTAATAAAAATGCAACAATTGCATACACTCACGCTTACAAAATCAAGATCGCCACTAACCAAAAGAACGAGGCCACCACTGGCTCTTCCGACGTCTGCTTCTCTCTCTCCATTGGACCAAATCTGCTTGTAGTCTCGTAGTGCGGCTGGCATCCATCTAGGTCGATCCACCAAACACGTTTCTGACGGGCATATCACTTCATGATCTGCGATGTTCTCATGTTCGGCGACATTGGAGAAAGAGCTCATTTTCCAGAACAGCACGTTGAGTGGCCCTACTTTGCTCCGTTTTTTGAGATGCTGCGTTGCTGGCTTGAGTCACACTTTTCAAGCCCCGGGTTTCGTGTGTTCCTCCTTGGTGGCTGGATCAGCAGTTGTTCGGTTTCAGAATTGAACAAGTGCCACTTCCCATCAATGGAAATATTGCTCGGGCCTCTCACAAAAACACGGTGGCCTTCACTACGAAGTACGTTGGCACTTTGGAGTAGCGTTTTCAACGATTCCTGTTCCAGTGAGGTCCAGTCCTGATCGATGTAAATCTCATTCCCCTTTAATTCACTCTTACTACGAAGGATATTTCGCTTCATCTCAGAAGAGCTGAGAATGACAATTTCGCGTGCTTTGTTATCATTCGTTTGCGGGAGTGATCTTACCTCCACCATATGTTCACTAGCATTGAATTTATCGTTGAGAATTTTTTTCACTGATTCAACTGAGTTCTCATTACACTGTGGGTAAGTAATGATTAAATTCTTCTTTTTCGATTCCTTTTCCAGCCTGTCAAGCTTCTTGATAATTTCTCCCACTCTGTTTGGGTCTCTCACACTCGACCTACCGGCCTTGATGTGATTCAGAGATCCCCTCATTATCTCAATCTCACTATCCACTTTACTACCCATTTCTTGAATTTTCGCATTCATATTGCTCTCAAGCTCAGTAATTTTCAGATCGAGTTTCGTGCAGGTATCTTGAAACTCCTTGTACTGTTTTTTCATGTCACTTCTCAGATTAGCTAAACTGTCAACTTGTCTCTGTGATGTGCTCCCTATCAGCTCAGTCAGCTGTTTGTGTTGGGCAGCTTGATTCTTTTCCATCTGCTCTAGCCTCTCGACGAGTTTTTCCATCCTTGTCTCTTCTTCTTCTTCTTTTTGGAGGGGAGAGTAGTAGGATAGCTCTGGGGAGGAGGAGGAGCTGCAGGTTTTAAGGGCTGGAGTAGGACAGGAATACATCTTTTTGGAGGGATTAGCTTCAGGAGTGGTCTTGGAACTTGTGTCAGATGACGAGGGAGATGTTGTACACCTTTTTCGTTTTTCTTAACGTAAACAAAACCTATAAGTGATTGAGCTTTAGGAGATGGTGATTTTCTTGGTGTGGCTTTTCTCTTTGAATATCTCCTTTTGGGCTTTGGTGGGTTGAGCTGTACTACCTTATCAAGCGTTGGCTCAGCAGTAGTCTGCTCTTTATCGACTAACAAGCGCGCTGGTGTGTCAATACTGAGTCTAGGAGTGTTACCCTCAGACATCGAAGCTACTACTCTTACTGCGTACCTTCGGCCCACATATGCATTACCAGAACTAAAAACATGGGCCTTTCACGCTTAACCTCACCAAGTGTATTCAGGATTCCAACGAAGATAGTATTCACGCCCATAAAACAGCGTTGGAGTGTATTATCTCAATTTGAACAATAAAATTCGGCGGATAGCACAAAGCACTTTGAGCTTTTCAGCCACTTGTAGATCTTTAGCAAGTGATACTGGATAGCACGAGGTACAGAATCGAGTACTTATCAAAACAACGCGCGCAGCGCCCCGGGTTGGGAAGAAATTGAAACATTGATGTTGGAATTTGCCATAATTCATTGATTGGAGGGTTATTTTATTGACAGAGTGAGGAAAAGCATTTGAACGTGAATTGGGTGTTTTGAAGAGGGTCAATGGGAGATCTCGGCGATTTCTTAAAGGTAACTTACCAGGGGAGCTATCGGGTTCTTTCAAACGTGGATTAATGGAGGCCATGGTCGAGGGGAGATATTGGGGGTCAGTTCCCAGGAGAGCCCTCAGGATCTTTTAAGGGAGGGTGGGGAGGGGGGGTCAATGGAGTGTATGGATGAGGGGAGATCTCGGGAGGTTTTTGGGGAGTATCTTTATAGTGGAGCCCTTGTGGTATTTTTAAGGGGGAAGGAGAGGGGGGGTATGGTCAAGGGGAGATCGTGGAGGTTCTTTGGGGATAACTCGGCAGGGCAGTTCTCCGGGTCTTTCGAGGGGGTGGAGTGGGGGGGGGTCATTGGAGGGTATGGTTAAGGAGAGATCTTGGGGATAACTTCCCAGGGCATCTCTCAGGATCTTTCTAGGGAGAGTGGGGGTCAGTGGTGGGTATGGTAAGGGGAGATATCGAGGTTTTTTGGGGGTCACTCTCCAGGGCACCTCTCTGGGTCATTTCNAGGTTTTTGAAGGGTATCTTTCCGCATTAGTTCTCAGGGTCTTTCCAGGGGGGACTCGATGGGGATAAGAACAAGGGGAGATCTCAGGGTTTTATTGAGGGTAACTCTCCAGGACAGCTCTAGGACAGCTCCCAGAATCTTTCTAGGGAGAGGGGTCAATGGGGGATATGGTCAAGAGGAACTTTCAGGGCCTTTCGAGGGGGTATTGATGAAAGGTATACTCGAGGGGAGATCTTGGAAGTTTTTTGGGGTTGACTTTCCAGGGGAGCTCTGAGGGTCTTTCTGGAGTGGATTATTGAAGGGGATCGTCAAGGGCAGATCTCGGGTGATTTTGAAGATCACTTTTGGGGATTGCTCTCTGGATCTTTTTAGGATTTGCCAAGGAGTGTATGATGAAGGGGACATCCCGAGGGGTTCTTTGAGGTTACTTCCAGGAGTCAATAGGGGTGTGGTCAAGAGGAGATCTCGAAAGTATGGTTGGAACGAAATTCCGGAGAAATCTGGGGAACATTTCTCAAAGTAGGTTTGAGGGGATAACTAGGGGGATTTTTGTAGGGGGATCGCCGAGATTTTCACGGAACATTTTTCAGAGGAGTTTCTATGGTATTTTCAGAGGAAATGGCTAAGAGGAGATGGGGTTCTTAGGCGATATTTGACATTTGAAACATACAATCGAAAGATTGAATAGAAAAGTAATTCGGGATTGTGACCCAAGTTCTTCATCAACCCATGGACTGCAAATATTTTTTTTTGTAAATATCTCAAATAATTCCGAAATCTCCCCTTGACCATGCCCCTCATTAGCATGCCCGCCCCTCGGAAAACCCTGAGAGTTTCTCTGTAAAGATACTCCCAAAAAACCCCCGAGATCCCCCCTTGACCATACCTCCCATTAATCGCCCCCCCCCTAGAAAAACCTTGAGAACTCCCTTGGAAAGATACCCCCAGAAAACCCGCGAGATCCCACTTGACCACAGCCTAAATTGTCCCCCCCCCCTTAAAATACCCTCAGAAATGGCCTGGAATGTTACCCTTGACCAGGCCCCCCATTAACCCCCCACCCCCTCTTAGCTCATTGAACAATGCAAGTCACCGAAGGTATCGGTGTGAGGAGAGTAGGGAGCCCCTCAACGTATCAGTGCGCCATAAGAAATGCTCAGCTGCGCACGCATACTACCACCAAATTCCGAAGAGTGGGATACTGTGAGGTTGTTCAATGGGTTAAAAAAACCTGAGAGCTGCCCTGGAACGTTATCCCCAAAAAACCTCAAAGATCTCCTCTTGACCTTATCCCCATCGACCCCCCCCCTGGAAAGACCCTGAGAGCTCATGCGAAAAGATACCCTCCAAAAATCCCCCGAGATCTCCCCACGATCATCCCCTATATTGACTCGCCAGCCCCTGAAATGACCCGTAGAGCTGCCTTGGAGATTGACCCCCAAAAAACCTCGATATCTCCCCTTGACCATACACACCACTGACCCCCACCCCCTGTAGAAAGATTCTGAAAAATGCACCGGGAACTTATCCCCAAGAAACCCCCACGATCTCCCCTTGACCATACCTCCCATTAACCACCCCCCCTCTCTCTCTCCTTCCCCCTTAGAAATACCCCGAGAGCTCCACTATAGAGATGCCCTCCAAAAACCTCCCGAGATCTCCCCTCGTCCATACACTCTATTGACCCCC
>NW_021680902.1:190481-204727 GCF_001412515.2 Diachasma alloeum | reverse complement strand
TTAATCCCCTTTTGAAAGAACCCGATAGCTCTCCTGGTAAGTTAACCCTAAGAAATCACCGAGATCTCCCATTGACCCTCTTCAAAACACCCAATTCACGTTCAAACGCTTTTCCTCACTCCGTTAACAAAATAACCCTCCAATTAATGAATTATGACAAATTCCAACATCAATGTTTCAATTTCTTCCCAACCCTACTTGTCGCTTACTTCAATCACCTATTTGGAGCCAACTTCTGATAATGGCCGTTTTCGTAAATGAAGTCTCCGGCCTTACTAATTACTTTCGTGATCCTTAGAGTGGGGGCAACTCTCCACTCTCCACAATTTCTGGAGAGTGAAGAGTTGGGGTCGGATGCTTGGTCGGGGAGACTCTTCACTCTCCGCAATTTCTGGAGAGTGGATAGTTATGTTCGGATGCTTGGTGGAGGCATTTCTCTACTCTCCACAGTTTTTCGAGAGTAGACAGATGGGATTCCTGACTCAGTAAAAAATGACCCTAAAGGGTTTTGACCCTTCAAGCTTCTGACCCTTATGACTCCAATACCGCAAATCTGTTGACACTAGGATATTTTGTCCCGAAAACGTTTGGACCCTTATATTTTTTGATTCTCACGTTCTGATCCTTGGATTCTCAGACCCTTATTGGTCCTGACTGTTGGATATTCACTCTAAAAATTTGAGACACTTAACAATGTTGAACCGTCAAATAATCCGACCCCAAGTATCCTCTCTCCAAAAATTGTGAAGAGTGTAGAGTCGCCCCTACCAAGCATCCCACCACAACTATCCACTCTCCAGAAATTGCGGAGAGTGGAGAGTCGCCCCCACTCTAAGGGTCACGAAAATAATGAGGTGCAAATATTTGACGGTTCAACATTTTTAAGGGTAAGAAATTTTTAGGGTCAAAATAGTACTGAAAAGTACTAAAAGTACTGAAGAGTAGGGAATTGGCCCTGTAATTTCAACTCTCCACGAGATCTCACATTTTTCTCCACTCGTATAACAAATAGAGAATCGGACCATCCACTGGGTCCGCTAGGGTTGCGTCAAAAAAAAACTATTTCTTGCTCTTTTCAATTTTTTCGAATAACTGGATGAAATTTTCTATTGAATCGTCACTTTTTACAAATGTGTGCGCAACAACGTCGGGGAAAAACTCCGGTACGTTCCCGTTAACGGTAGCCCTCTCCAGTGTAAATCAGTAAGTTGAGAATAATATCATTGAAAAAATTCCCACTCCGGTGCCAGATTTCGAGGACACTAAATTATTACTTCAAAATTTTGCCGGAAGAAGGCCACGAACAACCGAACCTGAAGTGTAGAATTCCTCACGTATTCATCATCAGTAAGGCCGGAGAGTTCCTTTACGGAAACGGTAGATCATGCGAAGTTGGCGACAAATAGTGATTTGAAATGACCGATAAATAGGGAGGGAAAAAAAGTTGAAAAACATTCTTATATCTCACATTAGAACATCCCAAAAGTTGAGAAAGAGCTCTCGGTTTTCCCCCAAAATCCTAAAGAAAACCTAGACTCATCCCGAAATTTAAAAAACAACTTTCGGCTTTGCCCCAAGACCCTAAAGAAAGCCTAGACTCATCCCGAAAGTTGAAAAAAAACTCTCGGTTTTCCCCCAAGACCCTAAACAAAGCCTAGACACATCCCTAAAGTTAAAAAATAACTCGGTTTTGCCCCAATACCTCAGAGATAAGATAAAATAATCCTTAAAGTTAAAAAATGACTCTCGGTTTTGCCCCCAAAACCCTAAAGAAAACCTAGACTCATCTCTAAAGTTGAAAAATAATTCTCGGTTTTGCCCCCAAGACCCTAAAGAAAACCTAGACTCATCCCTAAAGTTGAAAAATAACTCTCGGTTTTGCCCCAAGACCTTAAAGAAAGGCTAGACTCATCCCGAAAATTCCAGAATAACTCTCGGTAGTAGGGTAACCAGGCCGGAGCTGAATCAAAAGGGGGTGGGGGAACCCCCACCACAAAAAAATGATGAGGGTGTGGTGGGGGAATCCCCACCACACAGTGATGTTGAGGATGCGGTAGAGGTTCCCCTCACCCCCAAGCGTTTTATAATAAAGGGCTTCTTTTCAAAAGAAGGATCTTGATTGTATACTCCCACTCTATATGAATCCCCACTTGTGCTTATGTTCTCCACTCCTCCAATCCAGATTCCTTCTTCAATGAGACAGAATTGGCTGACAGTATGCTCAAACCATTCATTGTTATCAACTCAATGAAACTTCATAGCTCTATCCAAGAGGGAAAAAAAGTTCATTTCGAACATCCATCGATTACGTGGAATTTTGCTTATCGGGTATCCCGCAAAGGACCTTGGGAAGCATTAGAACGCGATAGTGCACGTTTCAAGCGCAGAATCGAGTTGGTTAGTCATAAGTTCAATTTAATACTCAGTGCTGACCATCGAAGGAAGATTTGGTGGGAACGCTTGAGTCTGCATTATCGACGGCTCCAAAATCATGAAGAACTTGAATCCTGAAGAATTGATAGAGTTATGTTGTCTATCTCCATATGCTTGTGATGAGTCCGACATTGTAAATATTTGTAAATATTTTGGTGATGATGTACCAGCGTACGTCTACGACTTCATTTTTGATTGGGAAAAATTTCGTCTCAATTTGCGAAGAATTAAATTGAAGCGAAAATGGTCAAGGAAGGAAGAATCTGAGAGTAATAGAACTGATGAAATCAAGCAGAAGTGTAAGATGAGGAAACTGATGAAACGCATCGATGAAAGAAGTTCAACACCTGTGGAATTGAACGCAGAGTGCTCTTGGCATCAGACGAAGGATATAGAATCTCACGAGAAAGTAGACATACAGGCGACAGTAAAATGATTTTTAATATGAATTAATGTAGAGGATTGAAGGAATGTATCTTAGAGCTACAAAATAACAATAAAGGCACTTTATATATTTTAAATCATTTTATTCATATTCAATCAATTCACCACCTTTTCTAACACGTTTCTACATTAAATTCACATTAGTTTCCGCACATTCGCGCTAAGGGGGTTTCTGTCGTCCATGTTGCCCGTCGAATGGAGGAGAAAGCACAAGTTCTCGAACACTCCACTGCACTTGGGAAATTGGCGCTGGTGTCACCGGGGACTAGTAATTGTTACGTACCGAGCTGGTTCTCTGCTCATCCAGGTTGCGGGTCATTTTTATTACTAGTTTTCGCGGCGGAAGTTCGAATTTATGATTAGATAGTTTCCTTTATTTATTTTCATCAAATGGTCGTTTATAATATTTTTCAAATACGTTGGAAAGGAGTATTATAAATAATAATCTCTTGAAAGTATTATTATATTTATCATCGATTTGATCAAAATACGAGAAGTATCTAATCATAAATTCGAAATTTGCTACACAAACTAGTAATAAAAATGGATCGTCAAAGGACAATAGCAAAATAAGACACTATCGCCAATTTCTGGACGGGAAAAAGGAGTTCAGGGTTTTCGCTGCCAACTCAACGGCTCAAGTCTGACCGTTCTTGCTGGGAAATAATGATGAGAACCCGAAAATATGTATAATAGCTCGTTGCTATGGGCACATTTTCGTAAAAATATTCAGCAGATGACTTTAATAATGAGATAGGTGGAAAGCGGATGAACGATTTATATAGTGTAACTAAGGACACTTTTCGTTTAAACAATCGCGTTCGGCAATAATCGAAGAAAAATATATTGTGGGTAGTGGAAGGGGAAGTTGTGTGGTGTATAGATACGTGGTAGCGCTTGTCATCATCAGTTCATTTTATTTTATATAAAAAAGGGGCGACTTGGCCGATACGCTACCGCGTATCTCGATGTCTGATACAGTAAAGTCATAAATGAGGCTATCTGTATCTGTATAGAGTAATTTGCTACAATCCTGAAATTTTTTCTTCACATAATTATAATGAAATTCATAGATATACGTCTTAGATAAGTCTAATATTGAGAATCCAACGTATATTGGTCTATTAAAGAAACCTTTCGTCTGATTCATTTCAATTATTAACATATTATAGTCCAATATGGTGCTGCTATGGATATTCGCTTTGGCTATCAGGGATTTTGCACCATATCGACCATGCCAGTGTGTTACCAACTTGACATTCTTCGGTTTCCTTATATTTTCCATGGTTTTACCGCAAACCGCATTATTCATTAGTTTGTAAAAAAAAATTTTAAAGTCTTTCCTCGATTCCTTTCTCTTTCCCATATTGAGATCTATATACTTTTTCAACCACCGATCTTGTTTGAATTTTAAAATTCTACGAATTTTTGTTAATTTCATACCCGATTCCAATGACTATTTCAAGTTCACATAATGCGTTATATACCTACTATTTGAGAACAATGTAGTCATTAATTTTGATGTTTTACTCCCTGGAGCTTTGAAATGTTCAAGAAAAAAAGAGGTAAATCTTTATATAATTCATATAGCTCTGTTGGATATTCCAAATCTACTTCACAAATATAACCAATAGGAGCGTTATCTGGCAAATTAGATATGTCAATGGTAAGGTCCTGCTCCCATTCAAATCCGCCGTATGGTAAATATTGACACATCGCAGCACCATATAAATTATTTACTTCAAAATACATTATGTACGTTTCGTCCATTTTCTAATTGAAATGTTCGGGTATATACCTATTGTTCGTTTCAGCATATCGATTACTACATTGAGCTACCCCTCCACGAATACCTTTTTCTATGAATCAATGCATTTCCACATCGTTTAAAAGTTCAAGTTCAATTTTTATGTATTTGAGCATAGCATCGAAGGAAAGTCCGGGTGCGGTATAGTAATGTAATGGGTCCAATTAGTATGTTGAAAAACAACTCTTCCGAAAATTCTCGAAGACGTCAGCCAAGAGAAGTACATCTGTCTTGAGATATAAGTCTGAATACTCTCCTAAAGTTTTTATATTGAATGTTTTCCATATTTTATCAGCATGCTCATAATCTTCATTTGAGATATGTTCATTACTCAATTTGGAATAAAAATCTGACTTCATTGGTAGCTCCAGATCATTAAGTTTCTCCCAACTATTGAGGTATTCATATGGAAATATACCTTTTTTAACAACCAACTGAAATTTCTCTATGGAATCACATGATTGACGAGTAATTAGTTTGTCATCATCGGTCATGTACGATGCTAATTTGTCGAGACTGCTAGCCATAAATCTGAAGGAATCTATAAATCTCAAATTTACCTTTGTTTCTGGAACTCTTTTAGTGAAAGAGATGTATCGCTCTTTATTGATTGGAAGTAAATTCACTCTACCCTTGAACTTGGTAGCAATGGCTTTTATCATCAAGTGTGCATCATATCCAGACATATTATGGAAGACTAGAGGTATATCATGTGATATTTTATAATTGATATTACACCCTGGATGTGCTGGACCGCGAGATTTGCCTGTAAAATGACAATGATCACGATGTTTGATGTCATCAGGTGAGAATTTTTCTTGACAAATATGACAACATTCTGCTGTATTATAATCTTCCACTTGGATAACATCAAGTTCTTCCATTGGTATATTTTCTTTTAATTTCTTATCAACCATGTGAGCTAAGAATTCTCTGGAGTTGTTCAACAAACCAATTGATGCAGTCAGGACTCCGTCTGACGTTATACTCTGATAGTGACATGTCATAGCTACAATGTAAATAATAGGCAACACTATATGGAATATGTATGTTCTCAGAAGCATTATCGTCAGCTGTGGATTCCAAAAGGCATTCGAGATCAGAGTAAATGACAAACGGGACGAACTCTTGGAATCTATGATTTTTGAATTTCAAAATAGCGTTTTCCTCACAGTCCGTTCAATGATTTTCATAAGTTCTCTGGAGGTGGAAATGTGACAAGCATCTATCACATATCCACGTAAAATGCTCACTTTTCGAGAGTTGTTTACTCAATAAATTTGAAAGTTTTTTGGTATACGCTGCAACGTAGCCAAATAATTATAAATTATTTAACCACGTTGATGGCGTGTATTTCAATGCGGTCCATTCACGGAAATAAATCAAAATACATTAATCTCCTGTTCATTAAACTCGGAATACCAGTATCGTGAAGCCAAAAGAATTCTCACAAAAATAATAGTTTCAGGTGTTTCAATTTAAAGAAAAAGAGTGAATCCTTGGAAAATAATAATATTAGCAATTTATTCAGTTAATTTGAGCAAAAATATCTTTGAATTTCGGTACAAATTTGTGATAATTCCACGTCTGGAATTATCACCATTCATCCACACACGTATGACTCACTATCTTAATTCCGATTTAGATAATAAATTATTGAATAATCTATTCTCAATCTTTTCCAAAAACTCCCAGTTAAATAAATCAAAATCAATTGGTATTCATTGGCTTTGTAATCGCAATTGCTTCTATCCGCTACATGCTCGTGGAGCACGAGGTAAAAATGGAGACGCCAAGTACGCAATACTCCCAAAAATCCCAGATAATGCGATTTTGACACTTGCTGATCTTCCCAAATTATTCTCACAATTTATTCCAGTTTATTTATTATAAAAATACCGCGGAATTAATCCCTTCAACACTCGGATTTCCACCAATTCCCAGAATGCTCCAAATGTACTCACAACTCGTGGGATTTTTCCAGTTAAGCAAAACTCAATCTTTTCCCGCCTCCAATCTGCTCCAAGTCTTCGGGAAAACGTCAGGCACTCTTGGGTAACCCTCCGGGAAATGTTCACTTCACTTAAGTGAACTTAGCTAACTTAATATTAATTTAGATTTAAAGTGTCACCACTATTCGATATAACAGGGGTGACGGTACGATCCCAAGTGGTCCAATATGGCTGCAGAATGTCCTGGCCGTCTTCTCCATTCCGTTAGTTCCACTCCAACCAATAGGAAAATTCCACTCGTCAAGTATCTCCCTTCCCGGGTCAACTGGCGGGGTTATTAATGATGACCCGACATCTAATGTCCTCGAGATGAGGGTTGAGTAGCACTTTCTCTCCATCCCAGTTCTCTCATTGGCTCGGAGTTCATCTCCCGCGCCACAGGTGTTCGACATTTGCATTTTTATTGACTTTATCGTGATCATTAATCGAAGGGTCAGGACTCTAGTTTATCGACCCTATCTACGACAGTATTATTATTTATTTCACCGTGTGATATCCCCATTGAATTGATGGAGGTTATTTTATCTCATTGGTCACTCGGGACGTTCATTCTCCTTCAACAGTGGATATTTTCTCCTGTTGGCTGAGTTAATTCATCCCATCAACCTTGGATGTTGTTTTCCCCGTCTCCCCGGCTGCACATAACCTCTCAGCTGTCACCTCCGGCTTCTGGTAAGCACTCTTCCCTGACTTCTGGCATTTGATCTCCTGGCACCTAGTAGTTTATGTTCGTACCAGTTTCATAAATATTTCTCCACGCTCCAGCACCAATCCATCTGGCTTCCCCATCGAGGGCCTTCCTCAACGAGTGAAACCCCCACTGTCAGAAGGTCGTTGTTTAGCTCCAGTTGTCCAGTGCTCCCAGTCGTCTCGTGGTGGATGTTCAGACGTCCCAGTCTCCCAGGTTGTCGAGTGAATTTTACAACATTGTTTTAGAAACTACAGAGGAAGGAAGGTAGAACTCTTTTGGGTTCGTTAATTTTTCTACTAATTAATCCGGTTATTTTCTGTTTTATAGGAACGAGGCTTGCCCTCGTGACAACGCAAAGTGAAAAATCGGCATGTCAGTATCTGGTTTTGTCATCCAACGGTTCTCAATTATTAACAGATGGATAGTAGGTGTGGTTGATGGTTCTTTGCTCAAATGAACGGGTACCACTTCACTTTGATTACGCTGACATTCTATTCCATATATATTGATGCGTAGCTGATTCATTTTTTCGAAACGTACTATGTCTTTTAATGAAAAAGGAAATGCACTACCATCGTAATGTAATTTAGTACTGAAATGAGGATATGAAGAAGTTCTGCATGGATTCATTTGAGCTGGATAGAGAGCAACCATGATGGACCATAGAAAGCAATATTCATCATTATTCTGAACGTTTATAACGACCTTTTTGGCTGTAATATCATCAGGTAATTTAACGTAGGTTGATGAACCCCCACGCAGGGGTTCATATTTATTTATGTTGACTACAAGATTGACTATTTCAATCATTGACCATCCAGAAGCACCATCTTCGTATTCTTTAACATCTGTCAGTAATTTATTCGATACATTTTCCACAAACCAATTATCAAGTTAAGTTGAAAGTAGAATGGAACTGTTAGCAGTGTTAAAATGTTTGATTTCTTGAATGTACTCATCACCGTGTAATGCCTCGAATTTACAGCTCAGTATCACGGTGACTTTAATGCTTCCCTCTCTCCGTAAGATTTCCCTCAAACGAATTAGGGTCATTGTTTGAGCATTAATCAAAAATGACCGCAAGTCTTAATACAGGAGATTGCTTATGACTCCACTCTTAATCCTGTTCTTGAAAGCATGCTCCAAATTATTCCATTGAACACGTTTGGGTCTGTCAGATCTAGATCCAAACCTCCTAGGAGGGCCTATCCTTCCCCCGACTCTTCTTATAGTCTTAAATTTCATAATGAATGTTTTAATTTGTGAGAGAGTACTCTGCAGCTTCTGTTTCTCACCCAATGATAGAGATTGGTTACTTTTGATAATTTTTACAAATTTTCTTACATATTGAATGCATATATTGATCCATTTCACAACTTGATTCTGTGATTTTTTACACAATTGATATGCTTTATCGATCAATTTGATAAATCTCCTACAGCATTCAGAAGCCATTCTGTGATCTTGTTCACTACTTCAGAAGGAATGATAATACTGATGAGGAGGGAGAACCTCACCGCATTTATATTCTCCAGACCTAGCTGACGTTGTGAGAAACCATCCCCACTTTCTGTTTTAGAAAATAGATATATTCTCACTATCAGAAGAATGCTGATCATTCCATAGAAACGTAGACAGTTGGATAGGATCGTGTCAACTTATGT
Organism: Diachasma alloeum; assembly: GCF_001412515.2. Taxonomy (NCBI): domain Eukaryota; kingdom Metazoa; phylum Arthropoda; class Insecta; order Hymenoptera; family Braconidae; genus Diachasma; species Diachasma alloeum. The sequence goes on along the minus strand of NW_021680902.1, from coordinate 195,676 downwards.
GATGAACTAGCATGAGAATGCTGCGTTCTAACTGTTCCCTAGCATTCAATTACGCAAAGTAGTGCAACATTAAATACTTATTCAGCATTTTATAGTTTTCGATTTCACTTAAGCTAGTTTAAGAGGGGGTAAAGAAGGTGTATAAAAGAACTGAATATTTTCTCGTTGAGCATCAGTCCTCTCCAAACCACCAGTGACGAGAAGTACCTCAGCTGCACGTGAAGAAAAAATGGATTTCAACCAACTTAACGAAGTCAGCCAAGCACCAGTCTTCCTTCCAACAAGGAAATTGGAGACATTGGAAGCTAACAAGACTTACAAAGTGAACATGATTCGCATTTGCACTACCAGATATGGTATTAAATTCACAGCTGATTTGGACAACGAGTTTACCATTTTCTTATCCAGTCGTACTTCAGCGTACTTAGCACAATGTGATGATGCAGAAATCAACGAGTTCACTACTCTGTGTGAAGAAAAAAGAGTATACTTTTTATTCCAGGGTGGTCCGCAAAGCAGTTACGAATTCGTCATCAATCGAAATGCTTGAAATGATGACAGAAAAAAAATACCCTATAAGCTTTTTTCAAGAATTGTGAAAATAATGTATAAGTACTATTGATAAATCCATTATTTCCTTCCATAACTGTAATGATCAATTTTCTGTAATTCCATAGTTTGAATGGAAGAATGTAGATGAGTTCCATCTTCAGATGAAAAACAAATAAAACATAATACAACGAAAGTTGTCTTACACATTATTTACATCCTCAGTGAAAATGCCACATGTGAATGAAATTTTATTGGATTCCTGTTGAGATTTCATGAGCGGTCTATTGAAGTTCTATTGGAATTGTCTTTCGGAATCTGATTCAGAGACATTCCTTTTTGTACTGATTTTATTGAAAATTCTACAAACTTAACATGGGTTGTCTCTTTGATGATTCATGTCCTCTAAATCCCAATCAAAATGCAGTGCCTATTTTTTTATCATTCAGAAAAGTTGCATAATTCTCAAAGAAGCAGGAAATGAATGAACAAATGGAATTATTCAATAGAATTATATGAATTCTCATTACATTTCAATGAAATTACTACAGGATTATAAGAGAAATTCAATAGAACTTGTCATGAAAAGAACGAAAAAACGATGGGATTTTCTTTCATATTGTTTGATACATGTTTCGGTCTCTCATGAAAAATGTATCACATTTTGCAGGTTTAAAAATGCTGAGTAAACAGTACGGAGAAACTTTCTACTAAATTTTGCACATTAGTCAATGTTTATCTATGGAAATTTTAAAAATCGAATTGTCTGATTATTGTGAATCCTGCATTCAAAGTGACTGACATCAGAGAAAGAGAAACAGTCACCTAAATGCTCTTTGTAAAAATATGAGTTTTCAAAGAAAATTATTGGAGAAGTCGGTCCCTTTCGTTCGAATTTAAAAAATTTGCTATCGTTACTGGAAAAAAATGAATCAAGAATGAAGGATTTATCGTTAGGTAGGAATGAGTTAAAATTTCAATGGAATTAATTGGTAGCTGATGGATATTGAAATTGAAAAAAATGCTCAAAAATTTCATAGAGATCAATTATTCAATATTTTCAAATTACAATACATATTTTAATAATCTCTGTGGACTGATCAGAAGAACTAATGGTTTGATTGAACTAAAACAATTATTGTTCATACAATCATATTCTCATAATTCTCACAATTATTAATCTTTTAAATTCTTTCAACTTTATTGATCAGCCGTTATTCAATCACATTGTTATAGATAATATTCCCTTTGAAAAATTTTCCTGGTGTCAGTCCATCTGGAATCAACGAGTCCCAAGCAATATCTGTAACAAAGAAACACAAATTTCCATCATTCATCTATCATGAGAAGGAAAAAACAAGTTGAATGAGAAAGGCGATGCCCTTATCTATCATGCTAGTGAATTTACTACCTCATTTATAATATAATGAAAAAAATAGCGGAAAAATTAGGAAAATCAGAAAAAAATTCTTTGTACATTATGCACTCGAATTTAAACTATTTTTCACTCATGATAATTTCACAGAAAAAAATTTGAAAAAGAACTTAAAATTATGTTATAAACTGAAGATTTTTTGAGAATGCCTCTTTCAGTTGTGGCGAGTAGTATGGGAACTACTATGACGCCCACCACCTAAAGTCGATATGGCCCCACCACCTCACCTGTCAGAGTAGCACGACTCCGACGTGTGTAAGCGGTGGGGTACAGCGTGGCTGCGGGTGCGTCACCCGGGCGCGTAGCCCAACCCCGAGCGGTTTTGGGAGAACTGCTGGTCCCTCGGCCTAGAAATTGCAATTTGGGGGTCAAAAATGTTACCCCCCCCCACCGCCGCTTGTGAATATAAGACCCCACCACCACACCAATTGGAATAGCGCGGCTCCGACGTATGTGCGCGGTGAGGGTACAGCGTATACTGAACGAGTACCTCAACCCCGAGCGGTTTTGGGGGAACCACTGGTCCCTCGGCCGCGATACTAAAATTTGGGGTTCAAATATATTGGCCCCCTCCATCACTAATATATTTAGGGACCCACCATTGCACCGATCGGAATAACGCGGCTCTGACGTGTGTGAGCGGAGGGGGTAAAACGTGTACTGCGGACGCGTTTCCCAATCTCGAGTGGTTTTGGGGGACCGTTGGCCCTCAGGCCTCAATATTTAGCAAAATTTCGGAGGACAAAATTTTTCGAACTGAAAGAGCATACCGGTGCTCCGATAAAATCCGCGAAAAACGTAAACATATTAAAAGAATACTTTACCTGTCACTGCACTTTCCTCACAGGGCTCCGAAAAATCCGAAAATCGTCATTGTTCACCTTATGCATTAAATCTAACTGTCACTAAACCACTAGTACCGTGGGTCTATAGGAACTGAAGAGAAACGTCAACACTATCACTCCCTGTCCTCATCGGACTCCCCGAACAGCGACACCTGGGCCAACTCCTCGTCCTCGGCGTCCCAATCATCGCGCTCGCGATGCTCGTCTTCTAACCAGCTAACCAGGCCATCCTGGGTATAATCGGCTGGCTCGGTAAGCATCGGGAATGGGCCATCCCTCTGCCACCATCCCAGCTGGGGTGATCCACTGAGATCCCGGTGCCGAGTATCATTCTCCAGATGCTCAGCTGAGAGCAACTCTCCGGTTGCTCTACCCGGAGAGTCCACCGGCGGTCCGGGAATCGGGGGTCCAGTCCGTCATATCCGTCCCGCAACTCGTACCGGTCCGGGTCTGCCTCGATGGCGATGGAGTCCTTGTTGAACCGCCTGATAAGGGTGGACCAATCATGGTCATCAGTGACCGAACACGATGACGACGTGTCCGAGGAGGGTGTGGCGGGACGCAATGGTTTTGGGATATACCCGCTGGTGGATGGTGTCGGGTCGTCCTGGGGGGTGACGGTGCTAGTGGGGGGTACAAAGTTTTTCCCCGTCACACGCATGATTACACAAACACGGCACAAAAAAATACCCACTCTATCACACACACACTCACAATAATCCAAATGTTTGACGATAATTGAGATCTTGTCACGGCCGCGCTTCACTGAGGAATGAAAAAATGATTATATGGTTTGCGGAGACAGCCGATGAGTTGGGTACTCACCCTGGAACAATGTGCTGACCATGCAGTTTTGCACGTGCACTCTGTGACATCTTCTCTAACGTAACACACACTAGCTCTCGAAGGTCAGACTAGCCGTCTCCACATGTGCTTACCTTGCAAATCTGACATCTGCAGAGACGACTTGATACCATTCTCTTTCTTATAAGAATATTCTCATCATTTAATTTTAACAACTTTATTTCTCATCAAGTCGATGATTAACAATCGCGTAAAAAATGTAAATAGTTATTTCCCATGGTTGATATATCTAAATACACAGAACAAATTATTACAGTCTAAAAATAAAATCATATACATTATAATTGATAANCACAGAACAAATTATCACAGTCTAAAAATAAAATCATATACATTATAATTGGTAATTATTGTGACACGGAGAGAGCTTGGGCATTTTTCGAGGCCTGCCGCGCCTCCTCTTCGCTGCATCCTCAGGTGTCACCGGCCACACCCTCTTCAAAGGCGGTGGTGACAATGTACGCTCCCTCTCTAGCTCCTCTTCCAGACCCCTGACGCATGACGCACACCTATCCCTTGGTGCACACCCCCTCAATTTTGGCAGTTTGGAGTCAAGAATCTGTTGCTTGGTTAAGCGTGGTAAAGAAATCCAGCACGGTTTCACACAGGGCAAATCAATAGGACATTCATCTGCAAAATAAACGTACAATCATGAATCACTTTCACAGATTTCTCTCCAAACTTTGGAACCTTACCATTCCCAATAGCTAACCGATCATCCTCGATCTCATCTACCCCTTCACGTATGACGTCACCGTCATAATACTCGATTTCATACGCTTCTCCGGTATTACCGCACGGCCCGTTATCATGCGCGACGGTATTCAGCCTTCTTTGTCCAATTTCACTGTAGCTATGGAGCATGAACGCACAGCCACGTGGGTATTGGAAATTTTTACCAATCACACGCATTTTTCAAGGGTAGTATGGGAACAATTACTCTATATTGTCTGTTATATCACGTCTTAACTCTCGAATCAAAGCCTTTAAACTTGCCTTTCGTATCGAATAGTGTTCCGTCGCACGTAATATGTGTTCACGACCGCTGTTAAGGGCCCTTTTCAGTTCCTCCACTACCGCTTCAATAGGTACCTCTTCGTTATTAAACCGAAAATTCCACTTTTTTGTCGTTGAGTCAGCCTCGCATTGCTCAACCACACACCGTCCTCTTCTTTGTAGCCTCAAAGATCTCCGTGTTGTCCCCAAATTCATAAAAAAAAATGTGACAGGCAGAGAACAGTATACCACCGAATCTGATGAACGTCTAAATGGCCGACCTACGCGAAGACGTCTCTTAGTACCACGAGTTCCTCAAATTTGAGGTGTCAGCAAAAAACGTGTCAATTCTTTTTCTCTATCTTTCAATCCACGTAAACAGAAAAAGTGATATACCTATGCATCATCACCCACGACAAATGTAATGAAGACGTTGAGAGAACGCATGGGAGGTTTGGATAGTGAATATACTACAGGCAAAAACATTTTTCTTCATATATATATAT
>NW_021680902.1:190161-190390 GCF_001412515.2 Diachasma alloeum | reverse complement strand
CGACGTACACGAAGACGTCTCTTAGTACCACGAGTTCCTCAAATTTGAGGTGTCAGCAAAAAACGTGTCAATTCTTTTTCTCTATCTTTCAATCCACGTAAACAGAAAAAGTGATATACCTATGCATCATCACCCACGACAAATGTAATGAAGACGTTGAGAGAACGCATGGGAGGTTTGGATAGTGAATATACTACAGGCAAAAACATTTTTCTTCATATATATATAT
>NW_021680902.1:187882-190142 GCF_001412515.2 Diachasma alloeum | reverse complement strand
CTACGCGAAGACGTCTCTTAGTACCACGAGTTCCTCAAATTTGAGGTGTCAGCAAAAAACGTGTCAATTCTTTTTCTCTATCTTTCAATCCACGTAAACAGAAAAAGTGATATACCTATGCATCATCACCCACGACAAATGTGATGAAGACGTTGAGAGGACGCATGGGAGGTTTGGATGGTGAATATACTAAAGGCAAAAAGATTTTTCTTCATAGATATATATGTATATGTATATACCCATTTATTACAGAATCAGTTTTTATGGATGAAGTATATATAATTACATTTCTTTATATATGAATTCGCATGGGTGATACGGACCCTCCAGAAAACGTATAGATAAACGACCTTCTACAAGCAATGTCTTATGATAGATGTATTCTGCGTGATCGTCCAAAAGTGCTGCAGACACACGTGCGGGGAGGAAAACATCATGCTCAGCACCCAGAGTAGCTACGATTCTTCTACCATATTTGGTGTTGACACTTTTGAATGCAGTAATCTGATAATCCACCCCCAGAGTTAGATCATCAATCCTCTTAACGGGGAGAGTCTCACATCGGGCGATTTTGTTGATACTTCTCTCAGCCATTTTTTTCAAAAAGATCTTTTGTAATAAAAAATGAACACAAATTGATATCATAAAATGGAACCAATCTTATGAACGAAACTTGCAAATTAATTACATACCTCTATTTCTCCAAATCTCGCAGGAAACTTAGCCACGGATACACAACAACTGTTGGCGGAGTACTGATAATTCTTGGGAATTCCTCAAATATATACTATTCACACTTATTACCCCCTCGCCCACGGTTCGACCAATCATCTAGTTGTAATTAGGACATCAGCCAATAGCAGTGGGTGCTTCACTCAGATTGATTCCTTAAAATTTTACGGGTGTTGGCGTTGAGTCATCACAAAAGACACGTGAGTGTAACTCTATCATGACTTTTTTTTTTGTCCTCTCCGAGTTGCTGATCGATGCATCACGTGTTATAAAATTTGCAGTTTTGATGGTTTGTCTTTGTCCTAAGAGAAATTTACAAAACTTAGTGTCTCCGAGTTGCTGATCGATGCATCACGTGTTATAAAATTTGCAGTTTTGATGGTTTGTCTTTGTCCTAAGAGAAATTTACAAAACTGACAGCTGATGAATCATAAGAAGGTACAAGCGTTTAACTCTATCCGTGAATCACCTGTTGTGATTTTCGACGGTTTTCAATTGCTGATCCATGCATCACGTGTTCTAAAAGTTGCAGTTTTGTGTTTGATCCGAAGGACATATTTAGAAAACTGATATGCTATTACAACTCTTTCGAAGCCTTATATTTCTGCGAATATCCGTTTGAATTCGTCACTCGCAGTCTTTATGTCTGAAAGAGAGAATCATACGAAACGGACACAATGGAGCGCGAAGATTATCGAAAAAATAGGCGATATCTGTATTTCTTAACAGAGTTGATTGAGTTCATTTGCGACAGAGTACCGCCATATCAGGAATTCTTTTTTGATCAACGAACGAAATTTTGGGATAGTTTATCTCGTGCAACATTGAACAGGATATTACAGCGGATAGTTTGTCANGAACACAGTGGATTGAGTTCATTTGCGACAGAGTACCGCCATATCAGGAATTCTTTTTTGATCAACGAACGAAATTTTGGGATAGTTTATCTCGTGCAACATTGAACAGGATATTAGAGTGGATAGTTTGTCATACACCCTGTTGCGTGCTGTCTCAAGCTTATCACCAGGGTCTTTTGACAGCAGATAGAACAATTTTGCGGGTGGTCACGTGTGCTCTTCAGTTTTCCCACAAACGAGATGCCCAGTGTTTATCATTATTTTTTGAGCATTCCAAACGTAAGTATTGTGTTTTGTTTATTTCTCCATCTCCTGACGGATACCATACAATCCTTACATGCTCTCTACTTAGGAATCAAGGAACAACACGGTCTCGAAGACTCGTCATCTTCAGATGATAACGAAGATGATCAGGTCATCGGTCAACACCAAAAACGCCTTNTGTGCTCTTCAGTTTTCCCACAAACGAGATGCCCAGTGTTTATCATTATTTTTTGAGCATTCCAAACGTAAGTATTATGTTTTGTTTATTTGTCCATCTCCTGACGGATACCATACAATCCTTACATGCTCTCTACTTAGGAATCAAGGAACAACACGGTCTCGAAGACTCGTCATCTTCAGATGATAACGAAGATGATCAGGTCATCGGTCAACACCAAAAACGCCTT
>NW_021680902.1:187468-187751 GCF_001412515.2 Diachasma alloeum | reverse complement strand
TCCATCTCCTGACGGATACCATACAATCCTTACATGCTCTCTACTTAGGAATAAAGGAACAACACGGTCTCGAAGACTCGTCATCTCCAGATGATAACGAAGATGATCAGGTCAATACCAAAAACGCTTTGCTGAGCGTACACTGTTCGCAGGACCAATAAAACGGAAAAGATACGCGACACGTCTTGTTAATTCTCGTTCACACTCACCGCAGCCAGGGCCTTCTGGCATGCAACAATGTTGTGACACGGATAGTGAAGATGATTCATGGATATCTCACAGA
>NW_021680902.1:183444-187210 GCF_001412515.2 Diachasma alloeum | reverse complement strand
AGACATTTGGAGAAGGGATCGGGAAAATTAAAAGGTAAAAATTCAGACATGAGTGTCTGTGATTCCCTTAAAGTATGTCAACTATGTTTCAGAGTGATTCGACTAGGGAAACAAAACAAAAAACATGAGTGCGGTATAGTATTCTGTCGAGCGTGCGGGTGTAACCGTGAAATAAATCACCATTGCTATATGCCACCACTGAAGACGCATAAGCAGCAACGAACGATTTTCATATTTTACGATTTTGAGACACAACAGAATGTCACTGTCCGTGGTGATGCTGATACAAAATTGCACATCCCTAGTTTTGCCGTAGTACAAAATGTATGTACACAGTGTTGTCACGACAATGACTTAGATAAAAATTGTCGTAGCTGTGCGAAGCGCGAGTATGTGTTTCAGAATAAAGACACGGTATCGTTCCACTGACAAAGTAATTCGTATTGCGCACAACGCGCATAGCTTCGATGCACAATTTGTTTTACGTTATCTAGTCTACATCAAAAGAACACGACTCCCGAGCGTTATTTTAAACGGTACAAAAATAATGCAAATGCGTGTTGGTAACATAATTTTTCTGGATAGCTTGAATTACTTTCACATGCCGTTGTCAGCATTACCCAAATCATTCGGTTTTGATAATGATATAGCCAAAGGGTATTTTCCGCACTTCTTCAATGTGCCTGAAAATATTGATTACGTAGGACCGTTACCAGACTTGAGTTATTTTTCTCCCGACACCATGTTCAAGAAAGACCGCGACAAATTGTTGGAATGGCACAACGAAAAATTAAACGAGAATTACGTGTTCAATTTCAAACACGAGCTAGAATTTTACTGCCGAATGGATGTTACCATTCTGAGACGGGCATGTATCATTTTTCGTGAAATGCTGCTGTGACATCCGTCGAAAATATTGAATCCACTTTTTCTTTTTTTTTTAAATAAATTAAATAATATTCGAACGGGAAAAACCGTTAAAATTAAAACTTTCTGTCGCGCCGGGATTTTTAGTTGAAAAGTTTTTAGTTGACTTTTCCCCGAAAAGTCAGTCATAAAATAATAGACATGGGTCAGGATCTTGTCATGCTGAAGGCATTTCAAGTGCACGGCCAGTCTATCTCTTTCTTTCTCTTTGTCTGGTAATTCCGACGTGACGTGTCCAGTATTCAAGTGTATTGGGGAAACTCAAACTGTCCCTTATCTTAACTTGGGGTCTGTTTTCTTTCAAGGCCCAGGCCCTCAACGACATAACAGAAACATTAAACGCCCATGAGCACGGATTCGAAGCACAGGGAGATATAAATCAGACGGAACGACAACGGTGCATTTTACAAGGCCCTCCACATTATCAAGATTATTATCACGACCTATCAACACTTGGCACTCGTCGTCTGCGTAAACTTGGGGGTGTCCTATTGGGTATTTACCAGTTTTGTTGACAAAAGGGTACAGAGATGTAACATCAAGATATTTGATCTTTTCGGTATTTGCGATATCGTAGAGTGTGACATAATTTTCTGTACGGCCGCCAAAGAAAGCATCCCGAGGATTCAATTCTGCATTTTTCTTTGAAGGGTGATTATTTACAAAATCGCGGTCTTGTACGGTATTTTTTAATTGATCATCGAACGTGCACTCCCACATTTCTATCAAAGTGTACCCGAGACGGCGAATCTCATTAGCTGTCAGCATGGTACTTTCATACCGGGTATCAAGTGAGTCTCCTGCACGTAACTCCCTATGACTGTTTATTTTATAACACGTCGTGCACCCGTGCCAAAAACATCCGTAAAATTGGAAGAAAAACTTCTGCTGATTTTCATTCTCACAATAGCCATCGACCATAATACCGCATGGCAATCGGTATTCTTTAGCGTTACCTGCATGGATAATACGGTTTCTGGAATGTCTTTGCTGCAACAATAACCACGATATAGCTTTCTTTGACTGTGTAGTTGTGTATCTGTACGTACCGCCCAACGGTAAAATTCCGATTGTATCAGACTGCATAAAATTAGTTCTATAAACTATAGAACAGATCGACGCAATCGTACTACATTGGGTGAACGGACAAATACCTGTCTTTTTTTAGCAGTGTCACGTCAAAAATGAACAAAATGACATGATCTAAAATTTATGATTAAGCTGTTCAAGACCAAATAGGTCACTTCAGCTAGTATTATTGAATAGAATTTACAAGGGAGGAAATGCGAATTGTAATTTGGATAATTCCCAAAAATAAACCCCACTGGATATAGGAATGAAAAGAAAATTCGAACACAAGTTTTAATTTAAAATGACTCCGGAGGGTCTATATTTTAAAAAAATAAAATGAAACACTGAAGATTTAGGTTCACAAGACTTACAGTTACTGATCTCTGCTAATCCAATAAATGGTTCACAATTTTTCACTGTAATATTAGCCGCGTTAATAATTGCAACTGAATTTAACACTAAATTACAGTTTTAGCAATGAACACACAAAACAATTGAATGAAATCTTGAAAAATTTCGTAAATAAATGAAAAATGATTAGTTACCGAAAACTGAATAAGATGAAATTGTCACAAAGGACTTAAAAACAAATTTGTCACTAAGGACTTAAAAATAACCTAGTCTTGAAAAACTAGCTAAATGAGCTACGATGGGACTGAGGAACAAAACGACGCGCAAGTAGTTTTGTTCACTCAGCCTGGGGGTGTGCCCTCAGATGCACGGAGGGAAAATCTAGGGAACCAATAGTCGATGACCTTGGGCCCGAATTTCCCTTCCTTGCACTCCGCTCTCAATGTTTCAGGGTTAACTCCTACTCCTCTACATCGAGATGACGAGAGTGTGGGCGGACTTTTCCAACCCTCGACTGCCAATGAGAATTGTTTCGGGAGGTCCCATTTTCTCCCTCCACAATCACATTTATTTAAAAAGTACAAATTAAACAATTCAATTATTAACTAATAATTCTTATTTAATAATCTTAAACATATTTCAATATTCCCGAACATTATTTCGGATAATTAAAATTATTTATTCTAAGTAATAATTCTTTATTACGCCGTTCTCGTTTATCTCAGAGAAATGAAAATTAATTATTTGGATCCGTAAATGGAAAATTTTTTAAATAAAAAAAAATGAAAATAATTTTCCATGAAGGGAATTAAATGGAGTTCAATTCATAACGAAATATGTAATTGGATTAACTGAAATATTCTTTCGAATTGAAAATAATTCGAAAGTATAAGTTAAAATTGTCCTAACGAAAAGTTTTTAACATAAAAATAATTGTCATAAAATTTGCAATTAAACTGCACTGAAATTATTCATTTAAAAGAATATTTTTTTTTAAACATTCAAAAATTGTCTAAATAAATTTATGACTTCCCGTTACGAAGAGAAACTCGAAGAACCCCCATTAAGATTTCAAAACGGGACGGAAATTCGTATTTGGTTTTACGAGGGCCTGGGCCTTGAAAGAAAACAGACCCCAAGTTAAGATAAGAGACAGTTTGAGTTTCTCCAATAATCTTGAATACTGGACACGTCACGTCGGAATTACCAGACAAAGAAAAAGAAAGAGATAGACTGGGCGTGCACTTGAAATGCCTTCAGCATGACAAGACCCTGACCCATGTCTATTACTTTATGACTGNTACTCCTCTACATCGAGATGACGAGAGTGTGGGCGGACTTTTCCAACCCTCGACTGCCAATGAGAATTGTTTCGGGAGGTCCCATTTTCTCCCTCCACAATCACATTTATTTAAAA